>NC_060119.1:569168412-569472341 GCF_021461395.2 Schistocerca americana | reverse complement strand
GTGCTTGCTTGTTGACTAGCAGTGTAAAAGTGTGAATGTGAGTGATTAACCAAAATTATTAGTAGACCTATGTTGGATTCAGTTGTCCCCTAAATTATTGTGTTTTCACTATAAACTTGATGTATGAACATTTTTCTTATCGGTAACAATGATACCCGTTCATGGATGCAAGTGATTAAACTGGGGTGGTGAGAGTTATTGCTTACATAATTTTGCCTTAAATAAATTAATTTTTGTTCATTTAATTAGTGTTATGCCTGATTAATAACTGTGTGTATTTAATAAAATAGAGTGTCATAATTGTCTACACTTTCAGGTGCATTCTTTATTGGTGCAGCATGAGCATAACCTGGTTAACCCATTAACACCCGGAGTTCCATCAGTAGCAGCTCCCATGACCCCGGGGCCACCACCAATGACGCCAGGACCACCACCGATGACACCTGGACCACCACCGATGACGCCAGTGCCAGCACCGATGACACCAGTGCCAGCACCGATGACGCCAGTGCCACCTGCAATGATGCCAGTGCCACCTGCAATGATGCCAGTGCAACCTCCAATGACGCCAGTGCCGCCTCCGATGACGCCAGTGCCCCCTCCGATGACACCAGTGCCGCCTTCAATGACACCAGTGCCTCCTCCCATGACACCTGGTGCTCCACCAATGACTCCAGTGCCTCCCCCAATGACCCCAGGGCCCCCACCTATGACACCAGTACCTCCGCCGATGACACCCATGATACCACCATTGACACCGGCCCCTCAGGTTCCCATGGAACAGGAGGAAGCAGTCACAGCTCATATATCTGCTGCTGTTTCTGTGCCTACACCAGCTCCAGTCCCTGAACATTTGTCAACAGAAGCACCAGGGGAAGTGTTACAGCCGACTGAACAGCATTTGCCAACAATGGAAAACATGGGTTATGACCATGTAAGTAAATTCTGTGCTTACAAGATAATTGTTACATTTGTATTAATATCAAAATGAATGTGTACATGTAAAGTTTGAGCCACATTCATTTAACTATTAATTATTACTTTTATATTTCATGAGACTTGTCATAAAAGTATTAACTGGAGCATTGTTATGGAAGTGTTAATTATAAGAAAAAGAAAATTCAAAAGATAAAAATGTAAAATTAGGATTATGAATATAATAGAGGGAAACATTCCATATGGGAAAAATATATCTAAAAACAAAGATGATGAGACTTACCAAACAAAAGCGCTGGCGGGTCGATAGAAACACAAACACAAACACACACACACACACACACAAAATTCTAGCTTTCGCAACCAACAGTTGCTTCATCAGGAAAGAGGGAAGGAGAGGGAAAGACGAAAGGATGTGGGTTTGTGCGGCTATGTGAGTGTGTGCGAGTGTATACCTGTCCTTTTTTTCCCCCTAAGGTAAGTCTTTCCGCCCCCGGGATTGTAATGACTCCTTACCCTCTCCCTTAAAACCCACATCCTTTCGTCTTTCCCTCTCCTTCCCTCTTTCCTGATGAAGCAACTGTTGGTTGCGAAAGCTAGAATTTTGTGTGTGTGTTTGTGTTTGTTTGTGTGTCTATCGACCCGCCAGTGCTTTTGTTTGGTAGGTCTCATCATCTTTGTTTTTAGATATAAAATTAGAATTAGACAGATAGGATAGACAGTACTTACCCTAAGGACATGAAATTTCTTATACTGTCAGTAGACAGATCAAAAGTAGAAAAAAGGAACCGTACTAGAGATTTTGAAAGTGAAAGTTCCTTCATTATGGAGGAAAGGGTGGAAATTTGGGTAGGAGGGATAGGTCACCCCAGCCCTATTTAAGAAGGAACCTCCATTGAGAAAGTGAGGAGAGAAAATGATCAAAATTCAGCTTTTTTCTGCAGTGGACCTCTGACTTGATACCAGATATTTCTACCTTATTCCTAATAAGTTAGTTTAATATTATTTTGCATTGATGTTCCTTACTCCATTGTTAAATGCAAACAACATTCATCAGTTCTCTATAATGTGATAGAAGGGAATCGTAGGTAGAATAGAGCTAATGGAGGGAGTGAAAATCCCTCAGAACAATTGCCAACATAAACACCAGAGAAACAAAATCGTGCGTAGTGGAAAGGCATGTGAATAGGAAATTTAATTTGTAACTTATTTAAGTGGGCTTGACAGGACATATTGGAAGAATTTAGAGGCACACTATGGATTGTAACAACTCAGTGTAATGCATATGCAGAGATTCTCATATGACACAAGCAGGTGCCATTTAATGAGAAAGGTGACATTGTCATGAAACTTATTTGGATGAGCTTAGAGAAATGGTCTGACAGAGAATTAGAAAACCGTTCTACAGCCACTGTCAGAAATCTTATATAGGTCTCTGGATAATAGAGCAGGGTTGTTCCAACACTACTGGAGAAGGGAGCTTTTGGGTGCACTTTCTCACCCACACAGGCAGGTGCAAGCAATATAGGCTACCCGCAAGATGGCCCGATTGCATGCATTCTGCACATACTTGAGCTGCTTGTCCACATCTGCCCCTGTGCTCTCGGTGTGACCTGGCTGCAACACTGCCCAGGTTTCTACTGTATGCCCATCTATGTCCGTGTCCACCCAGCTGCCTCGGATGAGCACAAGAGCTGGAACAGCCTATAATAGAGGTTAGGAAGCAAGTGTAGGCATCCATGTGGCCATTTTTCATTTCAATCCATATGCAAATTATGTATGACAGCAAGAAGCTAATATTTACAGAAACTACACTACCATGCATTGTCTAATAACTTGTGGAGTATGTATGTAAGATGTAGAAGGAAATGTGGAAGTATTGAGGCATAGGTCTGAGTGATGGCCAAGGAAAGGAAGCGGAAGTGGAGAGAAGAGATTAGACGCAAGTCAGCGAAGCTCAATATAGCATATTAATAGTGGACTGGAGGGTTAGGATAAGAGTAGAGGCAAGTGCAGGATGGACACTGGTGAAGGTTGAGTTTAGGAGTATTGCGGTACAAAAGAATATTGGAAAGACAGTTTGAGAATATTCTGCTGGAAGGGTGATACAGATACAGTGGATTGTCGATGTCATTCACATGCAGCTGCCTTCTAAGACCTTTGTGATTTCTGGACAATGGAAATTAATATTGCATCTGATCATTCACCCAGTCAGGTCCACGTAGGCCTAAATTAGTTTTTCCACTCTCCATTTACAAATAAAATAAATGATAAATAATTACACAGAAACACTTCACCATGTACTGTTCTATGCAGTGTTACGAAGAAAAGTAACTCACCAGTTTTGGAGTTAGGAAGCCTCCAATGGGCAGAGGAATTCCTTTTACACATGAAGGCTGCTTATCCATTAAATTGGCAGAATTAACACTCTGCAAGTATACGTCCGCTCTCGTTGAAGGTCAGCAGCTCGTGGCCTAGTGGTTACCATTGCTGCCTCTGGATCACAGGGTACCGGGGTTCGATTCCTGGCTGGGTTGGGGATTTTCTCTGCCCCGGGACTGGGTGTTTGTGTTGTCCTTATCTTTTCATCATCATTCGTGACAGTGGCTAAATTGGATTGAGTAAAAAATTGGGACTTTGTACGGGCGCTGATGACCTCACAGTTGAGTGCCCCACAAACCAATCATCATCTTATTGAAGGGTAGTCGGGGTGATATTTAAGACTGAGAACGTACATCTGCATTTCTCTGACACTTCCTATTTGAGTAGCAAAGCGTAAGATGGAAATTATTGTTGGTAGTGTGATGATAGTAACTGGTTTTGAGCCTGTACCTTGATCGGCTCATTGTTAGATTTTGTTTCACGTAATGCATTTCTATTTATTATGTTTTAAAACTAGGCGCATAATTTATATCAGCTATTTCAGAACTTAGATAAAAAAAATGCCATTCTTCCAGTCCTTGTAACTAAGTGTGAGCAGCTTAGTCTCTTGTATGCAGTATAACAGAATTTTAGTGGCAGTTTGAAAATCTGTTTTACATATGTGTGTAATTTTGGATTGTGAAGTAAAACCGTTTATGTTGTTGTGGTCTTCAGTCCAAAAACTGGTTTGGTGTAGCTCTGCATGCTTGTGTATACTGTGCAAGCCTCTTCATCTCTCCAATAACTAATGCAACCTGATTACTGTATTCAAACCTTGGTATCCCTCAACAATCCCCCCTCCCCGGCCTTCTTCCATTACCAAAATGGCAATACCTTGATGTGCCTCAGGATTTATCCTGTCAACTGATCCCTTCTTTTAGTCAGTTGTAGAATAATTATTTTATTTTATTTTTTTATTTTTTTTTTCCCCCCAGTTCAGCACTTTTCATTTGTTATTTGGTTACCCAGAACTGCTTATCATCCGTGGTTCACTTCCACACAAGGCTACACTCTGTACAAATACCTTCATAAAAAAAACTTTGTAAATTTGTATTAGATGCCAACAAATGCCTCTTTTTGAGAAATGCTTTTCTTGGTATTGCCAGTCTGCATTTTACATTCTCTATTCTAGGGCTGTCACCAGTTACTTTACTGCCTAAATAGCAAAACTCATCTACTACCTTTAGTTTCTCATTTCCTAAGCTAATTCCCTCAGCATCACCTGATTTAATTCAATTACACTTCATTACCCTTATTTTACTTTGATGATGTCCATCTTATAATCTCTGTGGTCTGTGACACAATTGTGGTGTCATTCCCAAAACACAAATTTCCCCCCACCCCCACCCTTCCTGAACTTTAACTTGCTTTACAAATTTCTGTGTGGTTTTATTTGCTGCTTGCTCAGTGTACAGATTAAGTAACATTTGTGTGCGTGTGTGTGCGTGCATGCGTGTTCTATCTCTGATAGAGGCCTTGTTGGCCGAAAGCGAATTTTCTGACAGTCTTTTTGTTATGCCTATCTGTGACTCATCATCTTTGCCATATGATAACAACTATCCTTTTCATAATATTGGTATTAAACTAATGGCTTAATAGTGTTCGTACCTGTCAGCACCTGACTTTTTGGGAGTTGGAACTATTACGTTCTTCTTGGAGTCTTAAGGTTAATTCACCTGCCTCATATGTCTTGCACTTAGGTGGAATGGTTTTGTCATGGCTGGCTCTTCAAAGGATCTCTGTAATTTTCTGAGGATGTCATCCACTCTGGGTTCCTTGCTTCCACTTAGGTCTTTCAGTGCTCTGTCGATACTTCTCGCCGTATTGTATTTCCCATTTCATCTTCAATTCTTCTCTTTCCAAAAAATAGTTCTCAAGTGCCACATTGCCTGATTCTCTTTCTAGAACTCTCAACAATCTCTAGTTCCTTCAATTTATCCAGGCCTCATCTGCTTTGTTTCCTATCTTTTTGCAGCTTTGTTCAGTCTGAAGTTCATAGCCGATAAATTGTGGTTAGAGTCCACATCTGCCCCTGGAGATTTTATAGTTCAAAATCTGGTTTCAAATTCTCTTATCTTACTGTTATGTAATCATTCTGAAACCTCCCAATGTTTCCAGGTCTGTTCTGTGTATACAGCCTTCCTTCATCATTCTTAAACCAACTGTAATTGATCATTAAATTATGCTCTGTGCAAAAATCTACCAGGTGGTGTCCTCTGTTATCCCTTTCCCCAGTCATCCTCCTATTTTTTCTTCTATCAAATTCCAGGCAGCCATCACAATTTAATTTTTATCTCCTTTAACTGTCTGAATAATTTCCTTTATTTCAGCATACATTCTTTCAATTTCATTACCATTTGTGCAGCTTGTTGGCCTATGAACTTGTACTACTGTGGTTAGTGTTGGCATTCTGTCTTTCTTGCCTATGGTAATGCATTCAGTATTAGGCCTGCTTCTGCATTATCCGTATGTGTAGGTAACCCTGTACTCACCGAACCAGAAGTCCTGTTATACTTACCATCAAACTTCAGTTATTCCTACTGTATCTGATTTCAAGCTATCTATTTAACTTTTTTAATTTTCTAATGTACCTACTCAATAATAATCCATACTCTGACCCATAGAATGCCAGTCTTATTTTTTCTGAGTATACATCCTCCTGAATAGTCCCATCTTTGGAGCCATATGGGGGGACTATTTTGCATCCGAAATATTTTATAGAAGAGAATGCCGTCATTAAGCCATGCAGTTGACCTGCCTGCCCTCAGGGGAAATGATGGAGGGGGGGGGGGGGATTTACAGCTGTAGTTTCCCCTAGCTTTCAACCAGAGTACCAGAACAGTAACGCCTTGTTAACCAGTGTTACAGGGCCAGATCAGTCAATCATCCAGAATATTTCCCCTGTAACTACCCAAAAGGCTGCTGCCTCTTTAAGGGGAAGTGGAAGTGATGCCTTCACAATGTAAAATTGTATGTAGTATAAGATATATTTTTTTCAGGCTCAGGCTTAATTAGATTGCTAATTTTTTACAGGATATGCTCACATGTATTGTCAGCATTGAAACAGCAATATTGCAATGTCTTGTTTGTTCATTTCACCTGTTTTGGGGAAACCTGCTTTGTACTGTGTCAAGAGGAGGCAAACTTGAAAGTATAGATGTCTATCAATCTTTGAAAATTCAAATGTACGGTGATTAATGATAACCTTCAGGTAAATGGCGATAAGGGACAGGAAGGAACACTGAGTGCATTCATTGCATATGCCCGGGGGCCTCATTCAATGTGTTTAAGAAGCTATTCCAGTGGCCATTGAGGGAACAGGCTGCAGCCAGTGGATTTAACAATAGTACAAAAAGTGGTTTAGGAATTCAATATATTATGAAACAATTTCCACTAGCAGTGACTTGATAGTTCTAGTGAGTGTTCTACCTGTGTGTTATAGCTATGAAATGCAATTTGAAAAATGCAAAATGTTTATTACTTACCGCTTTATCGGGGAAACCATAAAAATCAACTTAGTTTCAAGGTTAAATTTTAATTGTTTATTAAGACATTTGAAGAGTAGTATTTAGTCAAGAATCTGTCTTTCTAATTGTGTGTATGCATAGTTTTTTACAAAAAAAAAAAAAAAAAAAAAAAAAAAAAAAAAAAAAAAAAGCAGGTAATTATATCTTACATTTTTTTGAGGAACAAAACTTAGAATGATCCTTAATTTTACTGTGTGATAACTGTATCTACCTCCTTGAGGAACCATGGATTAGTCTGGCCCCTCCACAGATATGCCTCAATTTTGGTTGCATCTAAGGTATTGAATCTGTATCACTAACCGTCTCACATCAGCGAGATCCTTGGTTCGTGGGGGAAGGAACAATGTTTGTATGTACATAAATTGTAGCAGATAAATATCTTTACATATGTATCTATTTTCGTTCCAGAATATTCCTCAGATGGCAAATATGGGCTATGATGAGCAACACCCACCAGCGCAAACTCCAGGAGCCCATTCTGAGAGAGGTGTCTTAACGCCTTGGAATGGTGAAGAATATGAGTTTCCTCAATCTGTTGGACCAGTAAGAAATATTTCATCACTTTGTAGTTCAGTATTACACACAATATTTTACTGGTGTCCCCTTTTTGTGCAGAATGCATTAAATACATGATGTAACTATTTTCTAAATGGAAGCACTCGATATAAAAAATTATAATGTGTGAGAAGTTACTCATTAAGCTTAAACTAATGATTTCAGTTTTCTGAGTACTGTGTTGAACTTGAGTGTACTTGTTCTGGAATGGACATCCATGAACAGACAGGTTTAGGTTTTCATAAATTACTTAGTAGAGAAATGCTGGGATGAGTGCTCAAAAAGGTCAAGTTTGTGCACATCTCTTGTGGTCTGTGGGAGAGTCCTTTTTGAGTTACAGGAATGAATATGTTTTGAAATGAAGGTGACTAAAATGGAGAAATTTGAGCTCATAGAAAGGCCTGTAGTCAGATTTACAAATGAGGGCAGTCCGCCCAGATTGAGGCACAGATAAGAATTCTAGCGTTGCTGGTTCCAAGCAGCAGTTAGTGTAGGCGCATGTGAGTGCTCTGCACTTGAAGAAAGCTTGAATCATATAAATTGTCTTTCTTGTTTATGTAGAATTTGCCACCATCTTAAGCCATGTCTTCTTGCAATAAATCGAATAAAAATTCATTGAATAACTCATTACGATCATGTTTAATGCTTGCAGTGGCTATGATATTCAAAGCAGATGACTTGGAGCACTCAGTGCTCATTGGCTGACAGATAAGTGTGATACCAGATGTGCAGAAAGAATGCAGACTTATCAATCCATTCCAGCCATAGGAACAATCACACATCATTCATGTGTGGAACAGAAAAGACTGAAATGATGATGATACACCAAGTGTGCACCACCACCTGCTGTAGATTATAAATATAAAATGCGGGTTAAAGAATTTATTTAGAAAGATTGTTTTGACTTCTGACATGAGATTTAGCTTATATGCACCATGCAAAAAATAATTAAAGGAAATGTCTTTATTAAGGCCCAGTGGATATGTATGATCGATTCACAGACATTGTGATTTTGTTTCTGTTCATAATGATCCAGAAAGATGTGTTGATTAACTCAGCTGTACACAGCCTACCATAAGGCACTTATTTTTCTCTCCATGTCCATCTAAGAACAGCATTTTGACAATGTTTTACACTTGTCATCACTTCTTTTTTCTTTTTTTTAACAGCAAGAAGAACAGCAGGTTGATGAGACATATGAGCAATTTGAGGAACGAGTGCTGAATAAACGTGCTGCTCATATGTACCACATTGTGAGGAGTAAACTGGAACGATGTGACAAGCTTTATTTTTCAGATATGGTGCATCGAAATAACAGAAAACAGGTAAATGTGTTTTTTATCGAATTTGCTTTAGCTTGTATGTGGAAAATTGTTGTAGCCAAGAGTTTATATGTGCCAAAGTAGTAACACAAGTGCCTCAATATTGCATTATATCTTTTAGGCTTGCCTACAAAAAGGTCAAACATGTGTGTACAACATATCGTGGAGCAGTTGTCAAGCTGTTACGCTTTCATACAAATCAGCTGCACAATGATTGGGATTCGCGATATCCAGTTTTATGGCACTATACGATTAGCTCTTTGATTCGAAAAAGCATATGGGGCCTGAAGACGGCAAAATGAATTGCCGAAACTGGTTGCTTTCGAAATAAAATAAAATATCTTAAAGTGTACGGCTCTTGGTAAAGTTTATTGAAGGGCATTCAAATAATGAATCTAAACTATTTTCGTGCTTTCTGTTGACTTTACTAAACAGCAAATGACGATGTCATGTGTAAACAATACTAAACAGCAAATGACGATGTCATGTGTAAACAATAGAAGAGAGCCACTCAGATTATCTACTGAATCATTTTTATTGATTGAGAATAGAAAATGGGTCTACAACAGTTTCTTTGGGAAAACACATGTAATATCAGCTTCACTTGATTTTCCACCAATTACTACATACCTTTCTGACAGACATGATAGTTTAGACCAGTAGTGTTTCAAGATTGCTGCAAGGGGACAGGTGCCTATCAAGTAGTCTGCAGGTAGTATTGGCTGCCCAGTTGCATTGTATTCACACCTTAGTCTGTTGCTTGAGTGAATCATTTGCCCGTTCTTGCCTGTAGGTGCTCGCCCGAGCTGTATAGTTGTGTAAGCTATGGCCCAACTGTCTGCAAGTGGATGCTTGAACTGGAACAGCCTGGCTTAGAGGGTTGGGTTGTTTAGGGGAGGAGACCAAACAGCGAGGTCATTGGTCTCCAGCCTGGCCTAGACTGCATATCATAGGCATGCCAGAGGATTAGAAGCTGCTTGTAAGGGACACTGTCCAAACCCTAATGGAAATTTAGAAATGTGGAATCAATTTGACAGCTCGTGTCGATATCTCATTATTTCGTGCAAATAGAGAGCCAGTTGGGTTTCACAAGAACAGTATTTTTTCTGAATCTCTTATGTGCCAGTAGACCATTTTCCTCAAGCTATCTGGCAATGAAGAGTGGTATGCCGACCACTTGCCCATCCATATATGCATCCAGTGACATTTATTGGCTGAAGATGACACTGTGGTCAGTCAGTACCATTGGGCCTTCGAAGGCATGGTTAGGTGTGTGTGTGTGTGTGTGTGTGTGTGTGTGTGTGTGTGTGTGTGTGTGTGTGTGTGTGTTTTTCAGTATTTCTGCTATAAATTTATGTATGCAACATGGATATATATTGCATCATCGTTGGTGATAGATGTTTGGAACGCCTTTTTCAGGAACCCAGCTTCAGTAATGCTGTAATCTGTAACACTGCCATATAGTAATCCTACTTCAGTGATGCTGTAGTCTATTGTTATCATTCAGTGAAGTTACTGATGCACTCATACAGTTCATCTACAACAAGAATTGCTTTCCTGCTATATTTCGAAACAGGGTTTTATTTTGAAAACTCTTAAAGGCCTGAGACTGTAATTCCATAAACTGGTTAAGAGAACTGCTCACAAAGAGTAGGAAATCTGTTTTTTTAGAGTTTGTCTGGCACAAATTATCATTGTTGTTGTTCTTGTTCATTTTCAACTTTTTGTGGCATAATGAATAGTCCAATAAATTTCGGGGATGCAGCCGCGCAAATAAAATTTCTTCCACTTATTTTTTGGTTGGGTATCTTCCGAAATTTAATGGGCTATAGTTGTTGTTGTGGTTTGATGCAGCTCTTCATGCTACTCTATCTTGTGCAAGCCTCTTCCTCTCTGAGTAACTACTGCAACCTACATTTGTCTGAATCTGCTGAGCGTATTCATCTCTTGGCATCCATCTACAATTTTTACCATCCACACTTCTTCCAGTATTAAATTGGCATTGACTTGATGCCTCAGATTGTGTCCTACCAATCTATGCTCCATACAGATACTTTCAGAAAAGACTTCCTGACACTTAAATCTATACTCAATGTTAACAAATTTCTCATCTTCAGAAACGCTTTCCTTGCCATCACTAGCCTACATTTTATATCCTATCTGCTTTGACCATCATCAGTTATTTTGCTGCTCAAGTAGCAAAACTCTTCTACTAATTAAAGTGTCATTTCCTAATCAAATTATCTCAGAATCACGTGATTTAATTCGACTACAGTACATTCCATTATCCTCATTTTGATCTTATATCCTCCTTTCTAGACGCTTCCATTTCATTCAGCTGTTCTTCCAAGTCCTTTGCTAACTGACAAAATTACAATGTCTTCCGCAAACCTCAAGGTTTTTATTTCTTGTCTCTGGACTCCAAATTTTTCTTTATGTTTCCTTTGCTGTTTGTTCAGTATACAGTTTGAATAACATCGGGGGTAGGCTACAACCCTGTCTCACTCCCTTCTCAACCAGTGCTTCCCTTTCTTGCCCCTCGACTCTTGTAACTGCCATGTGGTTTCTGTACAAATTGTAAATAACCTTTTGCTCCCTCTATTTTATCCCTGCCACGTTCCGAATTTGAAAGAGAGTGTTCCAGTCAACATAGTCAAAAGCTTTTTCTAAGTCTACAAATGATATAAATGTAGGTTTGCCTTTCCATAGCCTATCTTCTAACTAATTATCTTTAGTCACAATGTATTCAAAGAGAAGTAAGAATAAAACCAAGCCCACCTGTGTAACCAGACATACTGCAATTGTAAATTGTTCACCAGTTTAAAAAAAGAAATGTTTTTATCTTCTTCGTAGAATTATAATTACTGCAATAGGAGAGATGTGGCAGTATAAACAAACCAAGTAAAATCTTCTTTAGTGGAAAGTTTATTTATTATATGAAGTTTTTTGTATGAATAATCTGGCAAAGCGAGAAATGAAATTGATCAATGTTAGATAAAGTGCTGTCATATAATTTTGAAGATTTCTTGGATGGCTCAGTAACTAATATGTGATGCTGGAAAGAGTCAGTGAAAAACTATGCCTTAAGAAAGGTGTAGCTACATGTAAAAGATATTAAGAGGTCTTGTATTACTATCTACCATTTTAGAAGACGGAAATGCTAAGGAACAACTAATGCAGGAATGTGTCAACAATTTGTAGAAGGTTTAGGGTTTTCACTGAAAAACATCTTCATATGAAGAACTGTTGAAAACCAATTTCTGGATTGATTACTAAGAAGAAGGACCAAATCGGTTTTTTGGGGGGGGAAAAAACTGATAGAACTCTTCATTATGTTGAGGTAAGTACATAGTAGGCTTCAAAAAATAAAAAAAGTGAGTTAATCTTGGACTCCTTTGAATCTGTTATTTGTGCAAATACTGGTGTACAGGTGTCATTTAGGATCACTTGAAGGGGTCAACCTGTTGTGACTACAAGGTGAGACATACTTGATAATCTGTGATGTCACTGCATAGATGTAATGAACAGTGTGAAGTGGGAACCAGCAGGAGGTAATTGAAGTGACTTTTGAGTGCAGGAAGGCTGGCAGTCACCCACAAAGTGCAGTGTTATTGTACAAGAGCTTCATCCAAAAGGTATTGGATGCTACACTGTAAGGAAAGTGTGTGCACAGAACTTGTGCGAATGGGTAATTGTTGTAGTGACTTACAAGCCCCAACAGGGCGCTTAAAGCAGGATAGGCAGTGATCTATGGTAGATGTGACAATAGATTGCAATGCTGGTGCAGGCACAAGTATTTTGAAGCACACCGTTCAGCTCATATTGTGGAACTCAATGCTTGCCAGGCGATGCCCTATATGTTCCCACATTGTCTCACTGACATCATCAGTTAGGATTGCAGTGGGCACTACCATTGACATTGGACCATAGACCAATGGAAATTGTCAGCAGTTGGATGAATTACATTGCTTGTTGTACTGAGTTGATGGTTGTTTTCAGATATGCCATCATCCAGTCGAACAGCTCTTCGAAACCACATCATGGCCGAAGGTTTTTGGGGAGGGGGTTGGGCAGTATCATGCTATGGGGACATTCACCTGTGCTTCAGTGGGACCAGTTGTAATAATTAAACTCACTATGACAGCTGTAGACTATGTGAATATTACTGCAGACTGCCTGCATCTATTCATGCTTGATTCCTACCCCAGCAGCAATGGCATCTTCCAGTGGAACAACTGTTTTTGTCACAAGGTCAGAATTGTGCTACAATGGTTTTTAGGAGTATGATATTGAACTCGTGTTGATGTCTTTGCCACAAAATTCGCCTGATCTGGACCCAATGGAGAACACTTGGAATGCTATTAGGCACCACCTCCACACCCATAAACCACCAGCTTGTAATTTACAAGAATAATGTGACCTGTGCATAGATACATGGTGCCACACACCCATACCAAGAACTTGTCACAGACATGCACACAGAATCACTGGGGTACTGCATTCTAGAGGTGGACCAACACGCTGTTAAGCAGATCATCTGAATGTTTTGTGTATGATGGTGTTTGGGTGATGAACTGAGAATACTGTGTGGTATTCCCACTCTGCTATTGGTGTACATTTAAATGTGACTCTTTTTCATTCCATTCTAGTTGACTATGTTTGCAATTGTAGGTTTTGTTATAAATGAGAGTTTTGAATTTGGACATCATAGTTTTACCATGATTTTCTGGTGTCCAACTTTGTGAAGCAGTCCAAATTACCATGAAGAACTCACAAGGTAATTGAAGTACTTTTAAACATCCTGGCACATTTTAATGTTTTTTTCCTTTTCTACTTTGTATTGTTTTATTTGAGATTATTGTGCTTTATCTCATCGAATTGTGTTCTGTCAAAACAGCAAGGAAACATTGTACATACATAAAACTACTATATTATACTTTAATATAATTATCTGTCACAGACGAACACAAGCATTATTTTATTGAACACAGGATGAAAGGAGCATATCATGCTGCTCATTGAGAAAAGACTGATGTGAAAAAAAAGTCAGTAGAGATCTTGTGAACATGTAACTTGTTCTGGTTTCCTGTTCAATCATTTGCATGCTATAGAGTATGTACTGTATGTAACTCTGTGGACATAGTCTCCTGCTTATAAATGGTTTGGTGTGGTCTTATTGACGGATTTCAAGTTCTAATTCCATAGCCTCCTTTTTTAAAAATAATAATAATAATAATGATCTTGTGATAACTGAGAGCTGAATATACTACTTGTAGTAGTTTGTGGGTAATCCTCTTTTCATGCTGTTGAGGTGCTCGTCTTGTGTATTTCATTTATTATTTTTAAAAAGAAAAAAAGATTCATGTGTATTGACCAAGAAAAATGTTACATAATCAATTACGATCTTACATAATTGTGACTTACATTGGCACTTGTTTTGGACCAGTAGTCTCAGTGCATTAATTGTGTAATTGCTTGCTCTTTTTACTTATTATCCATAATAATTAATTCTGTCCTGTTTCCCTATTCTAGGTGGCACAAAAGTTTTACACCCTTCTTGTTTTAAAGAAGCATACCGTGTTGGAACTGACGCAGGAGTCATCATATGAGAACATACACATTACGAGAGGCAACAAATTTGAAAATCCATCCTTATGAGCTGAAGAGTGACTTGAAGTCAAGTGTTGTGTCAAAGACAGAAAAGCAAAAACTGTGTCGTGTATATAGACCTATTGTTGAGCACCAAACATTTTATACTGTGAATTTGCCGTGTTCTTTTCAACTTAATATTTTTCGAAAAGGCAATGTTTTGCTGTAGTTATATCACAGGCATTGTATATATACACATTGGAGAAAGGCAGAGTAAAGGTGTGCATCATAAATTACATTATCTCATTTTGCAGGTACTAATTTGTAAAGTTGACTGATGAGAGGCAGTGCAAATATAAATTTTAAGAACAAGTTGAGGCTGTGCAGTATCACAAAATAGTGAAATTTTTAAAAATTTTATCAACATATAAAGTTTACTGCTATAAGTTGAAAAGAAAGCATTTTATCATTAAAATAGTGTTTTTATGAGTGTAAATGCAGAAATGAATTTTGTATATATTGTTAGTAAGTTATTCATTTGAAATGGTGAATGTAATTTATAAGTATGAGGTCAGCTTGTTAGCAAATTGTTGGTTTATTAGACACAATCACAGATCGTTGTTCTTGTTAAGTGCATATGCTGCAACAGTCTGTTGACATTCTAGTTATTTGGTGATATATTTTGTGCTCATTTTTTATTGGACCAATGCTCCACTTACATGACCTGTCAAAAATAAGGATATGCAGATACGTTTGTGAAGTGGGCCATTTTACTCCATAATGAAGTGGGAAAAAACCAACTTGTCTGGTATAGAATTTTTACACATTTTCAGTCTGTAGTTAAGTGATTCTGTGTCTCTCAAGTTAATATTCAGTTTTTTATTGCACCCATTTTTTTCCAAGAAAATTTGGAAGATCATGCTTCATTGCATTTTTAATACCTTTTTATGTGCCCATGGCAGATTATAATATAATCATTGGAATTTTTTCTTGATATTTCCTCCCTTGTATTTTTACTTCCTTTTATCTGTATTTGAAGGTTTTTACTTGTCTTTTAGCATTATTATTTAGAGATTTACAGCAAAATTCTAAATAAAAGCATAATGGGTAGAGCAACATGCCAACCTGTTTACTACAGCATGACCACTTGAGATTTTTGTTGCTGCCAGATGGACCAAGTAAAAATGAGCCCTTTTGATCCAAAGATATATATACACACCAACATTTGCTTATATTGTGACTTTCCATGTATGTTGTCTGTTACAAGGAAAAGTGCTATATCAAACTGACTTTTTTAGTCATGCTGTTCAGACAGCTTTTTCAGTCTCATTATTTTATTGACTAGATTTGACATGTCTTGGCACAAAATATTTCTCTAATTTTCACTTTTTGTATATTTTACACGTCACATCATGTAAAGGGCATGTCACAAATAAGCTCATTACTTATACAATTGTATTTGATTTTTTATTCCTGTATAACTGATTTTCTTTTTGTGGAGCTTTGTTCACATATTTGCATGTATAATAATTTGGATTAAAATATAAAGGGTGTTATAAAACATTTTAATTTCATATCTGTGTTTGTAACCAGTCAGAGCCAGTAGTTGTATGCTTTACATCCTTTGTACTATGTTGTATTACATCTTGAGAAGGAGAGATTCAGGACAATAACAATACTTACATTCCAGTCACTTAATTTCTTTTTCTTGTACTCACCAACCACCAGTTTTAGCATTTGCTGCATACAGAAGTGTAATTTCTTACAAATCCTTGGAAACAGATTTTCACACTATTGTAAGTTTCCTCATTCATGTTGTGCAATGTAAGTGAAAACTATTGAAAGTACATCTTTTGGAGTCATATAACACAACATTGGGCAGCATTGACAAACCTGATCAATCTGTGATTGTGAAATGAACAAGGTAATAAGTCATTTGTGAAATCACAAAGTATTTTATTGTCTTGGCGGACACAGACTTTTGTCGCCATTGTCATTTGTTGTTTCCAAAACAAGTCAAATGGTTGATAAGAGTGTTTTGTGAATAACATTGATGATGAGATTTTCTGTGACATAGCTCATAAATTCTGTAGAAGATAGCATAAATTTTTGTTTATTTTGTCCTTATTAGAAGTCATTAATGGCTAGTATACTGCTGTGAAAATGTTCACAACTCTTGTACCTGGTCTAAAACGAATGTTTATGGTTGCAGCTCTAAATAAAGTAGTAGGTTCCATTCCTCTTCGCCCCTACCCTTACCTACCCATTCTTACTTTGCCTGTGCTTCATGTGTTTATGACCAGGTACATCGCATAGACACGGGTTTAAGTTGCTGACATCTATTTGGATATGTGAGTAATGTAATCTTTGTGGTGTGGATTGAGTCTTGTATGTGATAATTTATTTATTAGTTAAATTGCTATCACATGGACTTTTCTTATTGTGTTGATAAAGAGTATGTTGCACTAGGGATACATGGATATGGCCAATAACACTTGACAAGGCATATTCAGTAACAAGCAGACATATTTGCTTGTGTCTGTATGTGTGGATGGATATGTGCGTGTGTGCGAGTGTATACCTGTCCTTTTTTCCCACTAAGGTAAGTCTTTCCGCTCCCGGGATTGGAATGACTCCTTACCCTCTCCCTTAAAACCCACATCCTTTCGTCTTTCCCTCTCCTTCCCTCTTTCCTGATGAGGCAACAGTTTGTTGCGAAAGCTTGAATTTTGTGTGTATGTTTGTGTGTCTATCGACCTGCCAGCGCTTTCGTTCGGTAAGTCACCTCATCTCTGTTTTTATATACAATTTTTCCCACGTGGAATGTTTCCTTCTATTATATTAATTAACTAATCGGTATACATAAGTATTTCTAGGATTTTTCAGAAACCTGATATAAGTGAAACTGGTCTGTAGTTGTTGGGGTCATCCTTATCCCCTTTCTTGTACACTGGCACCACCTCCGTTATCTTCAGTTTTTCTGGAAAAATTCCATCTCTGAATGAACAGTTTGCTATGTTCAGCAGTGGTGTCATTATCTGCTCACTTACCAGCTTTATTATATGATTTGATATTTCATCATCACCAGCTGATTTCTTGGACTTCAGTTTCTGTATAGTTTTTCGTAGTTTATCTTCTGTGACTGGTCTTAAGAGCATAGTACTGTATGATCTTTTTGGAACCTTAATGCTCTTCTGTTTTTGACTATTTCTTTCCAATTTTAAGTTTTCTACTACACTGATATAGTTATTATTCAGCATGTTTGCTATTTCCATACCATCTGTGACCACTGTGTTGTCTATTTTAATTGACCTAATGCCTTCTTCTTCGTTTGATCCATCTTTTTCCTTTCTTTCATCACTGATTGCATTCCAAGCTGCCTTTGCCTTGTTTTTTGAGTTTGTTATGGTGGCGTCAATTGCTCTTGCTTTTGCTTCTCTTATTGTTTTTCTATATTTCTTTTTTAATATCTTATAGTTGTCAGCTTCGCCCATCCATCTCAGATCGTGCAGCTTCCTTCACTGTTCTAGTATTTCGCTGGTAATCCACTGTGTTT
The DNA here is from genome assembly GCF_021461395.2 of Schistocerca americana. Lineage (NCBI taxonomy): Eukaryota > Metazoa > Arthropoda > Insecta > Orthoptera > Acrididae > Schistocerca > Schistocerca americana. The sequence continues at coordinate 569,454,435 of NC_060119.1, read as the reverse complement.
GATCTTGCAGCCTTTCTTGTCTCTTTACTTTGGGAAATGCTACATTAAAATGGTATTTAATTGTTGAAATAAATGCATCATATTTTTCATTTACACTCTGGGCCTGTAGGGTTTCATTCCAGGTTTCGTTACTTAACATTGTTCTAAAGATGTTGATATTTTGTTCACTGATGATCCTAATTACTTTGGTTGTTCGTTTTGGTTCTGATACTGTGTCATTACTTCTGCAAAAGCTGATTAGTTGTCCATGATGATCAGATATTTCTGTCTGAACTACATGTGACTCATAGTTACACATATTAGTAATTATGTCGTCAATAACTGTCTCACTTTGTGAAGTCACTCTTGTTGGTGCAGTTATTGTTACTTTCATGTTATGCTGTATTAACAATTCTTCAAAATTCTGTCTTATTTTTTTGTCTTTTCCCATGTCAATGTTGGAGTCTTCACATAAAATAAGGTTTCTCTTCATATTCATTCTCAATAAGCTAGCAATTTTTTTCAGAAGGATGCTAATATTGCCACATGGTGATCTGTAAACACAAAACACTCTAAAATCCTCTGTCACTATACCAGTAACTTCAAAGTTTTTTTCTCTAGCTACGGGCAATGTAGCAGCTTCACTGTTTACATTCTTTCGGAGAGTACCTGTTTTAATATATATATACAACCCTTATATTTAGATCTTCAGAAGTAACTAGCAAGTTTGCATTCCTTTATTGCAACATTGCCTGTTTTACTTTCAGTTAGTCCATGTTCACTGATGCATAATATGTCTGGTCTTACTTCACTCAGAAGTACTTCTGCTTCTAATTTTTTGTTACCAAAGTATTGAATATTTTGATGAAGTACTTTTATGTAATTTTTCTTTTGTTGCTTTACATGTTGTGAGGCAAATTCTTTAGCATTGTCTCTTTTTGTATGGTGCTTATATTTTTCTTTTCCAGCTAGAGTGTATGATTTTTCACCCCCTTCAGGCCATATTAGTTTCCCTTGCTTCTAATGATTTAGCAGACATTTGCAAACATTCTACTGAATGTTACAGACCCCAGTCTATTTAAATGCAAACCATCTTTTGCTAGTGAGTTTTCACATAGGAATTTGTTTGGGTCCATAAAAACTGCCCCAAGACGATCACATTGTTCTTTAAGAGCAGAGTTTATTTTGGCGATATATTTTTCACTCACTGACCTTCTGTTTATGATTCTGTTAAGCATCAGCCAAGATCCTGCATACATATTTCTTGCAGAACGAATCATGTTTCTTGTTTAGTTTGCCATTTATTCCTTACTGCTGTTCCTTAACGAATTCGTTCCAACATGTATAAATACCCCTTTACAATTATGTCTGGTTTCAGAATCTGGTTCTGTAGTAGCTTGTCTTGCATTCACCATATTTTTAAAATGTTTACCGAGTTGCTGCGTTCTAATTCCAGGTCGTATGTCGATCTTGCAATTAGAGACAGCTATATTCCTCAGCAGCGAATCGGCAATTATTAAAAAGTCATTTTCCTTTTGTTGCGTATCTGTCGCCATGTTTTGCCTTTTGGTGTGTGTGACCACCTTCCATTTATATTTATCTTCCGGTTTTTGGCTTATTGAGCTTACCGAGACATCAACGGGAACACTTGAAATGTTGTTTTTTTAAAGTCCGATCGTTCACTCGTATTTTCGCGATCTTCTAGCTTTCCCGTTTGATAGTTTTTACGCACACAGGACTTCTTTTCTTGTATTAATATATCGTTTTCTTTCTTGATGGTTGAAAGTTCGGTTTTTAATGACTCAATGTCACTTTGTAGTAACTTTATAATTTCGTGTTTTGTATCAACTGCACTTGTCACGTAAACAACCGTGACAAGTCCACGGAAAATCTTCGCTGACGAATTTTAGATTTACTCTCGCGCACTTTTCGTGTAACAAGTAGTTGCATTTGATACACAGAATACCCTTCATCACACCCTTTTCACATTCTCTACATGAAGAACCGTTCATTTTTTGTCTTTTTAACGAGAGAGAAGCATCACTACACTTTCTTATAGGCATCATCTTTGTGCGATCAAATGTGGGTAGGCAGTGATCCTTCTTAAGAAAGCTTTAAGTACTGTCTGACAGGCAGCTGCCAAAATGTATCCAGCATATTTTTTGCACAAATTGTTTAAAGATATAGCAATCTCAGATGCCTGTAGTATGTTTGGACTAATAATTTACTTTTCATAAGAACACTTGTCCCTTTATATCGTTGATGTGGGTAAATGAGTAATTGTTGCAATTGTATCTAGTCAGTGCGGTGGCCATCATTTGAATTCAGTGTCATTTCCAGTGCACTCAGAAACCAAGGGATTTCCAGCATTTGTTTCTCTTTTCTGTGCATGCTTTACGGGGCAACTGGGTAGTTCACGCCAAAACATCTCGATGTAAAGACAATAGTGTGACAGTAGTGCCATTCTGTACATTGTACATACATTTGTGTGTGTGCGTGTGTTTATCTGCAATACTTTATTAACAGCAATGATGTCTGTGTTATAATTCAACAACCTATCCTCATCCACATCTCAATACATGTCAAGCACTTCAAAATTACCACAGGTTATGGGCCCAGTGTATGATTGTGGTGAGTGTGCTGCAGTTCGATGAGAAAAGGATCACTAAATGCAAGAACTAATGAAGACAACATATTGATGGAACCACCTGCAAAGATTGATCATCCATGCAGCAATAACTATTTTTTGTAGTCAGTCTGTGTTCATTCACTGATAAAACATGATGAGGCAAGTGATGCCGTAGATCCTGGCTTTAGAATGGGTTATGATTTATTGGGTACAGAGGAAAAGAAGAAAAATGAAGGGGGCCATGTCCATAATTCTAATGCTGGTCAAAGGCCACTACGTAGAGACGACTGGTATTCTTAAACTAGTAAAGGAGGCAGGGGAGAAGATCAAGAAAAGACGCTGCAACAATGGCCTGCTCAACATTGTATCCAATATGAGAGACTTAGTAAATATGAAGAAAGAGGATTATATGACTATAGAGAACTATATAATGAAGATTCAGACTGCCAATAGATTAGTGAAGCAAGGAAGCTTCAACTTTGAGGACAAAACAGTTGCAACCTTCGTGCTTCTCGAGTTGCCTTTGGATAAGTATGAAGGCCTCATTAGAAGTTTCCAACAAGATGAAGCCATTGACAACAGTCATTGGTATCCATCAAGAGCTTAGAAGAAGCCAAAGCATATGCAGCACTAGGTGGAGGTCAGAAACAAAACAAGAGTGCCCAGAGACACTACAAACATCATAAATGAAACCAAGAGAGTGGAAAATACACATCCAGCAGAAACAGACTCTGTTTCTCCTGCAGTTAAGCAGACTATATTGCTAGGGAATTCCCACATTTCCATGGAAAACAAGGAGGGGCTGCACCAAATGGACTGAATATTCACGAGGTATCAGGATATGGAGCAAGTTGGAGCAAATTCAACAGTGCTAAAAATTGTACAAGCAGTGAAGGCTCAGGAGGTGCAAGTGCAAAGGAAGATGATGAGATAGTGACTTTAACAGGCGCTGATGGAAGGGCACAAGTTCTGTATTCAGGAGCATCCCATTATATGACTAGTCACCAAGAGATTCTACAAGACTTAGAACTAGGTAAATTTGGAGAAACGAAATTGTCTGAAGGGACATTACTAAAGTGACTGGTAAGGGAAGTGGCATGAAAGCAGTAAAATCATGTGAATCTGGTTAACAGAGTGCTTTTGGTGAAAGAACTGGCCAGGAACTTCTTGTCTGTTGAACAAATGGGCAAGAAAGTAGTTGTGCATTAGATTAAAAAATGATGATGTTGCAGTGTGTCTGTTGGTGAGAAGGAAGTGTTCAGAGGATGATCATCAAGCAGTGATGTCTATTTAGTGCACTGCTATTATTACGAAATGAATAACAGTACAGTGATGCCCCACAGAAACAAAATGCATCAACAAGTGGAAAAAGAAGCAACAACCAGACAGGCAGAAGACTTTTAAAATGTGTGAAATGTATGTGCAAGGAAAAATGAAACAATATTCTTTCAAACCTAGCCAAACTACTACCGTAGATGTTCTAGAACTGGTACATAGTGATGCAGGCTATGCTAAAGAGTCCTCCCTGGGTGGAGCACAGTACTATGCTACTTACTGGATGATCACTCAAGATACTCGATAGTGAAAGTGTTGAACCATAAGAATGGCGTGTGTGAGTTTCTTGTGGAGTTTAAGGAACATGCAGAGTGTGAGACAGGGAGGAAAGTGCGAAGTCTCCAATTGGGCAATGAGACCAAATACATCAACAGCAAATTTGAAGAACTGTTCAATGAAGGGGGCTCATCAAATCAGAAAAGCACAGTTTACTCCACTCCATCTGACAGAATAGCCAGACACTTGAATTAAGCACTTATATCCATCCTGAGGTGCCTACTGCTCAAAGGTGATTTACCCAACAATATTTTGAGGAGAAGATCTAATGTTGGCCTGCTACATCCGAAATTGATGCCCAACAGGATCCCTTGGTGGAAAAATCCCATATGAAGTCTCAAATCAGGAAGAACTTGTTAAGCAATATTTTGTAAGCTCAAACCATTTGGCTGGAAAGCCTGGACAAGCACACTGACATCTAACAAAATTGGGGAACAACAAGAAGAATGTGTTTATCTTTGAGTAGGAGCAGGATCAAAAGGTCATCCATCATCTGTGGAGCCTTGTATAGACAAAAATCCTTTTAGAAAAGGTATCATCTTTGATGAGTGAGCATTCTCTCTGATAGACAAGGAACTGTGTCTTCCAGAAGAAGTAAACATGAAGCAGATGACAAAAGTCAATCCACACAGCAATGAGGTGACAGCAGACAGTGCCAATACAGTGTGATTGAGCTTTCCAGGCCTATCAACAGATGGTGACAACACATCTGTGGGGAATGCAGAACCAATAGCAGATGATGAAATTGAGTAAACAGCTGTTCGAGGAGTAGGGGGCAAATTTGGGATTGGAGAAGAAGGTAGATATGATGCAGAACATGGTGTAATTACCAGTACTGAAGATAGTGATGTATGTGAGAAGTGTGATACAGTGCTGGAAAATGAAATTTCCAGTGCAAATAGTGAAGTGTGTTTATAACAGTCTTCACATCTGGCAAAAATGAAAAAGACTGGTTTGTGTCTTTTTGCGTGTTATTTAGCTACCACGTGTTGAATGAATCTGATCCAACATCAGTTCACAGGGATGAATGGTATAAAGCCAGGGAGTCAGAAGCGAGTAGCCTAAAATGCTATACAATACAAGGGAACTTGTTGACAGATCAAAAGCTGATCATGTTCTAGGACATAAGTGATTATTTATAACAAAGTGAAACAGAGAAATTGGTATCAGTAAATTTAAAATGAGGTTAATAGCTCTGAGTTAGAGCCAGATATCTGGAGTAGATTATATGGAAAGCTACAGCCTACGGATGAGATGAAGTAGCTTGAGAATTCTGAGAGCATTTGCAGTACTTAGGTTGTTGTGTTGGCAGAAGAGCCAACACCGTGTTACTATTGGGGGCCGAAACGCAGGCGTTTTAGCTCACGCAGGCTGGCATGAGGAGGGAAGGACTCTACTGACGTGAGGTCTGGAACCCGACAAGGAATTAGAATTCAGAAAGCGGACGTAATTAGTTTGATACTTAACTTTAATCCATTAATGATCAACGTCGCTCTTGACGGTACATGAGTCACAATATTATCTGTTCAGAAGACATAGTAACTGAATATGGCGCCTCGCTAGGTCGTAGCAAATGACGTAGCTGAAGGCTATGCTAAACTGTCGTCTCTGCAAATGAGAGCGTCTGTAGTCAGTGAACCATCGCTAGCAAAGTCGGCTGTACAACTGGGGCGAGTGCTAGGGAGTCTCTCTAGACTAGACCTGCCGTGTGGCGGCGCTCGGTCTGCAGTCACTGATAGTGGCGACGCGCAGGTCCGACATATACTAACGGACCGCGGCCGATTTAAAGGCTACCTCCTAGCAAGTGTGGTGACTGGCAGTGACACCACATAGGTACTTACAGGATGGTAAGCCAAACACATTGATATAGAAACTGCTTATCTGAACAGCCCCAAAAATGGCACCATTTTCATGTGTAGAGTGCAGCGAATAAAGTTTGTTTATTCAATAACTGTATGGGCTTCAACAGGCAGGTAAAGTTTGGAATGATTTTTTCTGTTCTGTGATGATAAAGTTAGGTTCAAGACAATGTACAAAGGATCCTTATGTATTCTTCTCTAATAATTTTATCACTGGGGTTCATATTGATGGCCGTTGTAATAGGTCAGGAAGAAAGGGTCATAACATTCAAGCATGTTCTGAAAGTTCTCAGTAACATAAAGAAATTAATGACATATTGTTTGTTTTAAGACTTGAGATTAAACAGTCTCAAGAGCTGGTGAAATTAAACCAAACTAGCTACATTCACCAGGCATTAAGGGAATTTAAAAAGCATGTCTCCAAGGGCATAGCTACACCATGTAATGATAACCATTTTGGTGAAGATGAGAATGATAAACCATTTGACCAAAAACTGTATCAAATGGTGGTGGCTTCTTTGCTATATATTCCACATGTACTGGGCCTAGTATTATCTTTATTGTGGGAAGATTGAGTCTATTCAATTCTAAGTCATGTGTTTCACACTGGGCAGGACTACATAGAATGTTTCACCTCCTGCAGCAAACTTAAGATTTTAGTTCATGTTTTAGAGTCAATTTTTCTGACAATAGTGTATTCAGTGGTGCTGACTGGCCAAATGACCCAGCTAATAGTAAATCTGAACATGGTACGTGATTGGTTAGCTGGAGCAGAAATTAGCTGGAACCAAACAATCAATCCATTGTAGTGACCTCCACAGTATAAGTTGAATATATTGCTATTTTTGGGACTTGTATGGAGGTGAAGTGGTTTGTAGATCTTCTTAATGAGATTAAGTGTTCTGAATTTGTTAGCTATCCCTACGGGTCAATGCTGACAACATAGTTTCCATTGAGATTACCAAGAGACAGGGTTATAAGAAAGAACCAAACATTTCAGGGTACACTATCATAAAATCAAGCTGACTGTCGTGGATTGTTTAAGTATGTGTCAACTGATGACAAATGCAGTAGACATTTTAACTAAAGATTATTATGTATTAAAACTGAGAGATTCAGAGACATGTTAGGATTAAAATAAGTGTTATTTCCTGTTGGACTAACTGCCAGTTAAGTTACATCTCATTTGGATTATTATTTTTAATACTGGAATTTAGTAGTGTGAGGCTATTAAGTTATCCTTTTATGATGTCCACAGAGGGGAAGCATTGAAATTCTGTCTAGTGAATGCAGTGACCATTATTTGAATTCAACACCATTCCCAGTGCACTCAGAAACCAGGGGGTTTCCAGCTTATGTTTCTCTTTCCTGTGTGTGCTCTTTGGGTCAGCATCTGATCTATGCCTCTACTGCTGAGTATGTAGCCTAGGTATTCCACTCGAAGTCTAAAAAATCACTTCTTTAAATTACACTGTAAACCATTCTGATGGAGTTTGGTGAAGAGCAGGAACAGCAGGTGTTCAGCTTCCATATGGCCTGTGGCAATTATATCACTCAGATAACTGCCACAACTGGGGATATTGCAGATAAGTTGTTCAAAATAGTGCTGCACAATGATTGGAACACTAACAATGCTGAATGGCAAGTGAATGAGCAGTACACACCAAATGTGTGATAATGACCATGAATGAAGAGGACTTTTTGTCAAATGAAAGCTGGAGATATGCACATTGGCAGATCAATTTTGCTAAAGAGGCAGCTACCTGTGAGTTCAGTCAGGAGGTATTCCGAGTGAAGGACTGGATATGAATCCAACACATGTAGGGTTCTGATAGTGGATTTGAAATCACCATAGAGACAAAGTTTGTCAGTAGGTTTCCTTATTATGATTAGAGATGTAGCCCATTCACTGGATAAGACCAGCATCAAAATCTGTTGCTGCTTAATACAGAAAAGGTTTTTCGAGGGGGCTGTGGAGAGTGATAGGAATGGTGTGAGCACAGTAGAATTAAGGTGTCCCCATGAATTTGAGTGTGATATGTGAAGTACAGTCTTTGGCACAACCGAGACTGGCTTCATAGAGAGAAGAAGATTTGTCACATAACACCTCTAAGGTGTTGAAGAGAATGCATTGCAAATATTATGCTCCTCATGTACACCATGAGGTATGCTTGCTTGTGGGTATGAATGGTGTGTGTCTCTCTTTAACTGATGCAGGCAGTGGCTGGAAGTTTCTTGTAATTACCTGCAACTTAATGTGTATTCTTTACAGCAAGTAGCAATCTAGCTAAAGCATTCTTTGATAAACATCAACTATATGTCTAATTTTGCTACAGTGATCACATTCCTTGTCCTGGAAATGATACAGGGCACAAGAATGCTTAATAAAACAAACCAGAAAAACTTGTGCAGCTTCTGTGCAGGAATTTAATCACACAATGAAGTATTTACTCTGCTTGCATTAACAGAACACTAAGCTATGTCACTATCTGTTGACTAACTGTCTGAATCATGGTCACGTGAGTACCCGCATGGGCTGGAATCATCGTCTGAAGACTGGCCTGTTGACTTACAGTGCTGATCAATTTTCAGTGGGCTTTATGACACACAATTCAAGAAGCTTTGTGAATCAGGACTCTAGTACATGAGAGAGAGAGCTTAATATCAGTATGGAACCTACCAAGATCTTCTGTGACAACATGGAAGTTATAATTTTAGCCACAAATTACGTTACTAGTGGCAGAGTCAAACACATCAGTATAAAGCACTATCTCATAAAGGATCACATAGAGCAAAGGAATAATGAGAGAGACTTCTTATCCATAGATGAGGTGTTGACTGATCTACTAACCAAAGCATTGAACAAAAACAGGTTTCAGAAGATAGTGAAAAAATACGGATTTGTTTTGTGAAAGTGATATCCAAAATATATTTTCAAAGGGTGATGTGAGGAATATATGAGCAATAAGTTTATGAACAATGAGTTTAATAGGCCTTTCTGCAGTGTGCTGTGTACTCTGTGATGTCATCTTGCTAGCACAGTCTTATGCGTAAGTCCTTTGTATTCTTGAATGTTAAAATATAATTTTTCTTATTCCTATAAATCAGTATTCAAAGTTACTTATTTCACTGTGCTAAATCAAAAAATGTTGTTTTTCAGCAGAGTTGACTTTTAGCAAAAAATTCGTACTTGCTCTCTATCCTTTGTAAATAGGCTTCTAGAGCCTGAGATACTAGTTTTTGCAGACATTTGTTGTCTGTGGTCTTCCTACCACGACAAAAAGCATCAAGTTGTTACTTCTAGGTTCTAATTTTTTCACTCCCACAAGAAATCTTTATAATCTTATGCAGCTTGGGTGGCATATGCAAAAGATCTCTTCAAAAGTTTCACATTACATATGAAGACAAGGGCTAGTAGAAATCCTTGGGTAACAGAAGAAATATTGAATTTAATTGATGAAAGGAGAAAATATAAAAATGCACTAAGTGAAACAGGCAAAAAGGAATACAAACGTCTCAAAAATGAGATCGACAGGAAGTGCAAAATGGCTAAGCAGGGATGGCTAGAGGACAAATGTAAGGATGTAGAGGCCTATCTCACTAGGGGTAAGATAGATACCGCCTACAGAAAAATTAAAGAGACCTTTGGAGATAAGAGAACGACTTGTATGAATATCAAGAGCTCAGATGGAAACCCAGTTCTAAGCAAAGAAGGGAAAGCAGAAAGGTGGAAGGAGTATATAGAGGGTCTATACAAGGGCGATGTACTTGAGGACAATATTATGGAAATGGAAGAGGATGTAGATGAAGATGAAATGGGAGATATGATACTGCGTGAAGAGTTTGACAGAGTACTGAAAGACCTGAGTCGAAACAAGGCCCCCGGAGTAGACAATATTCCATTGGAACTACTGACGGCCGTGGGAGAGCCAGTCCTGACAAAACTCTACCCTCTGGTGAGCAAGATGTATGAAACAGGCGAAATACCCTCAGACTTCAAGAAGAATATAATAATTCCAATCCCAAAGAAAGCAGGTGTTGACAGATGTGAAAATTACCGAACTATCAGCTTAATAAGTCACAGCTGCAAAATACTAACACGAATTCTTTACAGACGAATGGAAAAACTAGTAGAAGCCAACCTCGGGGAAGATCAGTTTGGATTCCGTAGAAACACTGGAACACGTGAGGCAATACTGACCTTACGACTTATCTTAGAAGAAAGATTAAGGAAAGGCAAACCTACGTTTCTAGCATTTGTAGACTTAGAGAAAGCTTTTGACAATGTTGACTGGAATACTCTCTTTCAAATTCTAAAGGTGGCAGGGGTAAAATACAGGGTGCGAAAGGCTATTTACAATTTGTACAGAAACCAGATGGCAGTTATAAGAGTTAAGGGACATGAAAGGGAAGCAGTGGTTGGGAAGGGAGTAAGACAGGGTTGTAGCCTCTCCCCGATGTTGTTCAATCTGTATATTGAGCAAGCAGTAAAGGAAACAAAAGAAAAATCCGGAGTAGGTATTAAAATTCATGGAGAAGAAATAAAAACTTTGAGGTTCGCTGATGACATTGTAATTCTGTCAGAGACAGCAAAGGACTTGGAAGAGCAGTTGAATGGAATGGACAGTGTCTTGAAAGGAGGATATAAGATGAACATCAACAAAAGCAAAACAAGTATAATGGAATGTAGTCTAATTAAGTCTGGTGATGCTGAGGGAATTAGATTAGGAAATGAGGCACTTAAAGTAGTAAAGGAGTTTTGCCATTTGGGGAGCAAAATAACTGATGATGGTCGAAGTAGAGAGGATATAAAATGTAGGCTGGCAATGGCAAGGAAAGCGTTTCTGAAGAAGAGAAATTTTTTAACATCCAGTATTGATTTAAGTGTCAGGAAGTCATTTCTGAAAGTATTCGTATGGAGTGTAGCCATGTATGGAAGTGAAACATGGATGATAAATAGTTTGGACAAGAAGAGAATAGAAGCTTTTGAAATGTGGTGCTACAGAAGAATGCTGAAGATTAGATGGGTAGATCACATAACTAATGAGGAAGTATTGAATAGGATTGGGGAGAAGAGAAGTTTGTGGCACAACTTGACCAGAAGAAGGGATCGGTTGGTAGGACATGTTCTGAGGCATCAAGGGATCACCAATTTAGTATTGGAGGGCAGCGTGGAGGGTAAAAATCGTAGAGGGAGACCAAGAGATGAATACACTAAGCAGATTCAGAAGGATGTAGGTTGCAGTAGGTACTGGGAGATGAAAAAGCTTGCACAGGATAGAGTAGCATGGAGAGCTGCATCAAACCAGTCTCAGGACTGAAGACCACAACAACAACAACAACAACAACAACATGAAGACTTTGTCTGTAAGCAATTGTAAGCAGAATCTTTAGAGCACATCATAATTTGTTATGCTTTTGATCAGAAAGTGGCATTACAAACCTAAAAATTAAACAAGCCCTTGCTAGTCAAAGTTCTTGCAGCAAACAGTAAAGCTTACAATACTTTCATGTCAGTGCACCATTAATTTAACGACTTGTATCAGACATATTTCAGTACATTGGTAAACCTTGATAAAGAGAACTGATTATGTACTAGTGACTGCAGCTTGATCATATTGTTTCTCAAGTGAAGAATGACATCAGAAGTAGAACTGAAAATCTTCTAACAAAGTTCTTCCAACATCAAAAGCTGTATATATTCCATGGTTGTACCTGTATTGTCAAGCCCTTTGGGATCATCAGATGGCCAAGTTTCTTGACCTTGGGTGCAACACTCAAAGCAATTTTTTCACACAAACCACCCACCTTTTCATAGTTTTAAAAGAAAATAATCGTGAGTTTGGACTGAGATCTCGAGAATCTCTTTTTGAAGTGCCAAATGTCCTTGTAACAGCATTGAAATCTGATAAACAAACACCTAGGCAGGTTAACATATATTTGGAAGATCTCAGTGGTAAAGGTACAGCCATGGGATGTATATGGCTTTCAATATTGGAAGAACTTTATGAGGAGATTTTCAGTTCTAGTTCTGTTGAATTATTATGATGTCAGCCTCCACTTGAGAAACAATATAATCAAACTGCATTCACTAGCACAAAATCAATTCTCTTCGCCAAGATTTACCAATGTATTGAAATATGCCTGATACAAATCAGGATATTTAGAGGATCATCTATGACAATTTGAAATCATACTGAATTTTGTTTTATTCTCCATTGTGTATATTAGGTGAAATAATTTCACTCATTTTATGAGCATGGTATAAAAAAAAGTTATGTTTTAAGCACTACTTTACAGATATTATTATTGTAGTGATTTTCTATCATAATAATGAGTTACTTATTATTATTATTGTAGTGATTTTCTATCATAATAATGAGTTACTTATTATTTTCAATAGCAAAATACATGTATGTGAAACAGTAAACAAGGAACAAAAAAAGTGAATGTAAACATAAAACAACAATTTACTGTGTAAAACAAATATAAGTAAAACAAATAATTAGGATGATAATAAATGTTTAAAAATTGTAATTAGGTATGTTACAAATACTATAACAGCAAATTATGTACATTTTATTTTCCAAAAATGGTATTTCAGAAAGCACTTTTATTAGACATAGATATAAGTGGCTTGAAAGCTTCTTTAATTTATGTTGTAACATAAATTAATTAATGTTGCTGTGATATTTTGCAAAATTTCAGATCTTACGAAAGTTGATTATACAGTTTTCAAGAACGTTAATTGCATATCAACTTTTGTATGAAAAACGTTTTTCTCATTTTGAAGGTATTCCCTCTAAACCTAATAGTCCAAATTACCTATTGGGGTGTGTTTTATCCCTTAGAAGTGAAACTGGTGACAAACAAAAAATTATCTATTGTTTTATTTTGTCCCCTCCACACATGCCCCACATTTCATCAAAATTGGTTATTGACATTTGAGAATGTTCCCTTGTCATTGGCAATGCCTCAGCTATATAAATGTAAGCAATATATATGATAGATAAAAAAATATACTCACCAAGCGGCAGTAGGAGAAAACATACACACAAAGAGGGTTAACTTATGCAAGCTTTTGGAATCAGTGGCTCCTTCTTCCAGTCTTCCAGCACAAGAGTCAAAGGGGCAGGAAGAGGTGTAAGGGAAAAGGACTGGAGAGGCTTAGGAAAAGGGGTACAGTCCAGAAAAGTCACCCAGAATCCTGTGTCAGGGGAGGCTCACCGGTTGGGACAAGAAGAGAAGACTGATTGTTGGGGACTGCACCAGATGAGTTTGAAAACCTGAGAGCTTAAAGGTCTCTGCAAGACAGAGATTAAGCTAAAAAATTGTGCATGAGTTAATGAGAGTGAAAACTAAGTACACTGTATGTGACAGGGTGGGGGGAAAAAAAAAAAAAAAAAAAGGGTCAGAAAATGAAATAAGTAGAAAACTAAAGTTTTACCCACCACACTTACAATAGCTTTTTGTTGCCCTCCCAATCTCCACAGTATCCTTGTTGGACAATATGCTCCTTCTGCATCCATCTCCCTCCCCTATGGCTCCTACCCCTACGATCGTCGCTGCTACAAGATTTGGCTTATCCACCCATCTCCCTATCCTATGGCTCCTACCCCATGATCATCCCTGCTGCAAGACTTGCCCTATGCCCTCTCCTGCCACTACCTATGCCAGCCCTGTAACTGGAAAAATATATACTACCAAAGGGCGAGCCACCTGTACCAGCTGTTATGTAAACAATGTTCGGCCTTTTATTATCAGCATGATCACCACCCAGTTATCAGTTAGGATGAATAGACTTAGGCAGAGAGTAGATACTGGTGACACACAATATCCTGTCACAGAGCCTGCTCTACTGCATGACGGTCATGACTTCAGTGTCAGTTACACTATGCTCACCTTCTGGATTCTTGCCCTACTCACCAGTTTCTCAGAACTCCACCCACCTGGCCTTAATTTATGTCAGTTCCTTCTACTCCTTTCTTCACTCATTTTTAGTTTCCAACATCTTTCATTTTTCTGACCAGTATACTACTTGCCATTCCTTCTCCCACCTCTGTTACATACAATGCACTTAGATTTCAACTCTTATTAACTTGTGGATGATGTTTTAGCAGTAATCTCTGTCTTGCATTTTACCCTCCCTTCCACCTTTCAGCACTCAGGTTTTCAAATCTCCTCTAGCGCAGTCCCCAACAATCAGTCTTTCCTTCTTGTCCTGTCTGGTAAGTCTCCACTGACCCGGGGTTCTTGATGACTTTTCCAAACTACTGTACCCCTCTTCCTAGACCACTCTAGGCTTTTTCCTAGTGTGTGTGTGTGTGTGTGTTTTCCTAGACCACTCTAGGCTTTTTCCTAGTGTGTGTGTGTGTGTGTATGTGTGTGTGCGTGTGTGCGATTTCTTGACTGTATTGGACCAACTGCCATACCATGTTTTGGGTAGTTATCTATGTAGTTGTTTCCCTTTCCGTCGTCCATGTTAGCAAGTCTTGTGGGATCTATCCTATCCACAAGGTCCTTCCAGTTTTTTTCCTTGACTTAATACATTGATTTATATATTGTATTCCACACTGTTGCCTTATAACACATTTGTTATTTTGTCCATGTGGTTACTCCTTGGATCTGTCTTAGTACCTTCATTTGCACTGCCATTTATTTTATCATTTTCATTTCTGCTCTAGTTTCTGCTGCACATGTCAAAACAGGCCACACCATTGTCTTATACTTTTAGTTTCCCCTCTGTTGACATAAACTTGTTTCTCCATACAGTATTTGCAGGCATCTGGCGGCTCTTACTACCTTTGTAACTTGATTTTTCACTTCCATGGTTAAATCTTCATACCTAGTGATAACAGTCTGTAGATAATTAAAGCTCATCACCTGTTCAACTGATACACCATCTATTTCTAATTTACATCATACATGTGCTTTTGATATTATCATACTTTTAGTTTTTTATGAGATTTCCTTGTTATATTGCTTAGCTGTTTTATTAAATTGGTGAAGTCACTTTGTAAATTATCCTCATTATTTTCTATCAGTACAGCATCCTCAGTATAAAATATAATATTTACCACTTTATTTTCTATTTTATAGCCTGGTTTCTTTTTTATGCCATCAATCACGTGGTCCTTTATTAAGCTGCACAGGAGTGGGCTTAGTGAGTCTCCTTGTCTAATTCCTTCATGTACTGTAATTTCATCTGTGAATCCTTCATATGTTTTAAATCTTGTTTTATTACCTATATAGGCTATAAATCTTCCATGATTTTCACTAAACCCATAGGTACTCTCTTGTCAAACTTTGTGGTTGGTTGGTTGCTTTGGGGAAGGAGACCAGACAGCGAGGTCATTGGTCTCATCGGATTAGGGAAGGACGGGGAAGGAAGTCGGCCATGCCCTTTTAAAGGAACCATCCCGGCATTTGCCTGGATCGATTTAGGGAAAGCACGGAAAACCTAAATCAGGATGGCCGGACGCGGGATTGAACCGTCGTCCTTCCGAATGCGAGTCCAGTGTCTAACCACTGCGCCACCTCGCTCGGTCAAACTTTGTGTATATGTGCTACAGTTATTTGATAAAATTGTTTTTAATGTATTTTGTGTTCGTGGTTGTTATTTCTTCTCCATACAAGTAAAGGAAGAGAATTACCACAGTTGGTGACCCCAAACTCGTTTTTGCCTTTTCAGCCTTTATTTAAGTGACTGTGTTGTGTGCACTCTACAAACAATGAGCCATATGCCATAGGACATAACAAACCCTGTGTTCTCTCATCTCATTTCATCTGTGGATTGTGAATCTCAAGTGCAGCACCTACCTCATGTCACCATTACATAGGAACAGGGACATTTCCTCCCTCTAATATATCCAGGTTCATAATAAAGTGAACCAAGTGTCACTGCATCAAGGTCATGTCGACTTCAGTGCTCCACAAACTGTTGAATGTGTTTTTCAACCCAGATATCAATACCCATTGCATGGATAATATGCTACATACATCACTGTCAGAATCCAGCAGCCGTCAGACTGTAAATTTTTACACACAACATGTTGCTGAAGGTACTGTTCGTTTGCTACTCTTGTGTACTATGCATCACCCATTATCACCTATCACAGCCACAGCTGTACCACCCGTGATAGCCTATCATGCATCTGTGACTTCTGTGCCATGTGATCTTGGCCCCCCTCCCCCTCATGTGGGCCTCATACGATGCATCACATCGCACTCTCACAATGCATGAAAGTACTCCATCAATGCATCTGATGACCATAATCATACCTGCCACGTTGGTCAATCATGCTTTCATGCCTACCACATCTTGCACTGTGTGTGGTTACCATCTTGACCCCTCCATGAAGAAATCAGTTGATGCTGCTCTTGGAAACCAATAATCGCTCAGTCAAGATTTTGCTGTCGGTGTCACAGTGACATATTACCCTCAAAGCCTCAGGATGCACTGATTCAATTTTCTCTGACGTAAAGTGTTCTTACTGCCAAGTACCCTAAATAGCCCCCTGTTGAAAGACAACCCGAGGACCTAGTCTGACCTGGCTAGCAACCTTTTTGACCTGCGCAGCATTGCAGATGAACACACATGCTTTATCTGCCTGGTGAGCCATCTAAATGACTACATGGACCTTATTGGTGACCTCATTCTCTGCCTGTCTACTGTCTGGATATATTCAGTTGCCAAAATACTGATAATCACGCATCTATCGCACCCTCTATTCAGAGTTATTCACTACATTATCCATGAAGAAAGCTTGGTTTCATTGACTCCATCCCAACTCTGCCATCAGCTATGGGCATTGGTTGTTGTGCAGTTCATGCCTGACTTCGCATTATGGACCTTGTGGGTCACCAAGCTACTTTATGAGCTGCAACTTCAGCTCCTTTCAGCTCCTTCAGGCTCATTGGAGTCTAAACTATACCCTGTAGACCAGGCATATAGCATCTTTCATTGCGGGCACCTGCTCGCTAACCTGATGAGCACACAGAGACCAGTGTTGGTACCACCGATGACCCTCCCCTTCCATCTCACCCACCTGACAGAGGACGTGCGAGAGCACACACAGCAATTCAACAGGACACACAGCCACCTGGCAGCAGCCTTTGTGCACTGCCTGCTCCTACCAACTGACTCTTACTGAGCACTGCTGAGCCCTCTTCCAAGAACTCGGCTGACTCATCGTGGAAGCCAACAGATATTGTGCATGCAGCACTGAGTACCCGCCAACCTGTGTACCCCATCTGTTGGTTCCACACTACCTTTGGGAACATTGAACAGAATTCCTGTGCTCCCTATGCATTCCCAAACTCTGCTCCCCGACCAGTCTACGCACCCCAGTCCATGCCGCATCCAAAGTGCACCTTATGAAACAACAGTTGGCAAACACCATCTCCTTTTCTGGTGGCCGTCTCTATGTGGTGGACCAAACATTGGCCATAAGATTTCTTATCGATAAAGGCATGGAGGCTAGCGTCATTCACATCAGATAAGTCCCTGTTTGCATATCAACCAACCTAATAATTTTCTATGGACTTTCCATGGCGCAGATGTGGGAAAGTCTGTACTGGGTATAGACTTCCTTAAACATTTTTGGTTATCACCTAATATCCAGTCAGCCTCATTGCTTCACCAAGCCTCTGGCTCTCTACTCCGGAGCTCATTCGGCTCTGCCCCCTTTTCCCCCCCTCTGTGGCTCTCTTTGAGTGTTCCAGTCTAGCACCTAAACTTACTGCATCATTGGCTGAGCTTATGCTCGAGTGTTCTGGTTCAGATGCTCTACAAGCACACAATGCCATGTTTCCCCAGCTGATCAAAGCAGCATCTGCAAAACTGGTGCAAGTTCATCAGACACCACATCAGCTCTTTCCCTGAGTATTCATCATGCCCTGACAACACTTCAGCAACTGTGGCTTCCTCTGTCACCACCTCCTGCACAGGTCTCCATGATCAATGACACTTTGTTCCCTGGTGATTTCTCTTGGTACTCCCTCCCCCCTTGAACCAACAATGACGTTACCCCTACAGGTTCATGCAATGTATGCATACGTACAATTACTAATGGTATTTGTAACAGAATCTATATGACTGGGAGATCCCTTGGATGACATAAGGCTAGGTGTCTGTCCCAAAAAGCTGTGCCATGCTAAATCAGCTATGGTGAACTATTTAACGCGTATTTATATTTAATGCCCAACAGATAGCAAATAGCAATTGGTCTTCCCCCATACACCTTGTCCATAAGAAAGAGGGTTCATTTTGTCTGTGCGGGGACTACAGGGTTCTGAACTCTTGCACCATTACAGACAGTTATCCAATCCTACACATTCAGGACTTCACCCAACTGCTCAATGGCATGTGTGCGTTCATTGTACATGATTGCCGCAAAACTTACCATCAAATTCCAATGTTCAAATATGACAGTCCCAAGACTGCTCTGTTGGTCTATTTGAGTACTGTTTCATGTCACATTATCTCAGAAATGTGACCTAGACTTGGAAGGGGTTTATTGATTCTTAATTGTGCAATCTCCCATTTGCATATACCTGTTTGAATGGTATCTTGATTTTGTCCTCCTTCCAGAGAAACTTGAATGGCATTTGCCACAAGTCCAGGATATGCTCCAGAACAATGGTGTCAAAATTAACCATGAGAAGTCTCAATTGTCTCATGAGATTGTAACTTTTCTTGGCTATACAGTATCAGCTGAGGGCATCCGTCTGACCTCTGACTGTGTAGGGTTAATCTATAACCTCCCTCTGCCAACGGATTACTGTGAGTTGTGAAGATTCCTAGGTATTATAAACTTCTGCCATCATCATTTACTGCATGCTGCCTCCTTCGAGGCACCATTCACTGATGCCCTAATCAGTGAAAACACCTTGGGGATGAGGAAAGTCCCATATTCTGATGACATGATCTAAGCATTTGAGACCCTCAAGTCTGCCCTCACCCACCCTGCCACACTGGCAGACCCAATACCTGATGCTCACATGTCCATCGCTGTCAACAAGAGTGATATGTCAAACAAAAGGTATGGTTTTGCAACAGCATTTTGGCAATACTAATAACCGTCTCCAATTTTTCTCTAAAAACTTTCTCCTCACAATGCAAGTGGTCTATGTTCAACTGCAAACTCCTCGTGGTCTGTGACGTGATCAGACATTTTTGCAACACTATTGCAGGTCATGAGTTTACTATCTTTACCAACCATTGGCCACTTGCAGATGCCATCTGCAGCCTGGGGAAAGACATTCCTCCCCAGTCCTCGTGGCATTTGCACCTAATCAGCCAGTATTCAACAAATGTACACTGTATATGCAGTTCTAACAATGTTGTCACAGATGACCTCCTGAGTGAACATTATCATGTTCCCAATGAACTGGAAGAGTTGACTTACCTGCAAACTGATGACACCAAGTTGCAAAACATGCTAAAAGACACAGAACATGCACTGACTCTTCAGCCATACACAGTACCTGGCTCAGCCATCCCCATCGTGTGGGACACTGTCGGATACTCTCAAACCAAAGGTACCTCCCCTCTCCAATGAGCAGTTTTCCACAACCTACACTGTCTTGCTCACCCAGGTTTCAAGGCTACTACTAAGATGCTAACTGAACGATTAGTCTGGCTGGCTTTAGGAATGATTGTTGTGGGCCTGTGTACCTTCCCAGGAAAGTAAAGTTGGACAACATGCACAGCCCTCTCTAGGACAGTTTGGCATCCCCAAAGGATGCCTACATCATGTACAATCTGACATCATAAGCCCCCTCCCTCCCTCCCAGGGCTTTTGATATATACTTGTAATCATTGACCAGGACACGAGGTGGGTCGACAACATTTCTCTGTTTGATATTACAGCTGATTCAGTCACCCATGCCTTCGTCACTCCTGTGCTTGTCATTTTGGTTGTCCTTCATCCATAAACAGTGACCAGGGTCACCAACTCGAACACTCACTGTTCTCCAAACTTTGTGAGCTGTGCAGTGTTGAAAACTTCCACCCAGGGCCTACCAACTGCTGAGCAATGGTCTCATGAATCTTAGACACCACACACTTAAGATGGCACTCATGTAACGTTAAAGTTCTTGGTTAGAAGCACTACCATGGATCCTCCTGGGAATATGTACGACCCACTCAGAGGACTTACAAGCATCACTTGCCAACATCCTCTATGGTGAATGACTCGCCCTCCTGACCAAGTTCATCGAACACTCCCACCTCCTGAATGAGGACGAATCGATCAAGTACCTGAACATATTTTGCACATCCATACTCCTTCTCTGAAACTGTATTCCCCGCCACAAGTCTTTGTCAACTGATATTTCTTTTTTAGGGATAAATATATAAGTGGTTCTGGTAGGGTGCCACGTCTATCAAGTGTTCAACAATCCAAACTCACTTTCAAACTAATTCAGCAGAACTTTCAAAGTCTTGGCAATAAGCACAACGAGTTGGATACCATTGCAGCGATTGATAACCCTGATGTTTTGGTTATAAGTGAACACTGGTACACAGATGAGCTAATTAGTGTATGTAAGCCACTTTCCATGAACTTTTGCTCTGCCTTCAGTAGAAAAGAGAAACGTGGTGGTGGGGTAGCTATCTTTGCAGACAGTGGTAGTAATTATAGTGTAATAGATGTAAGTGCTTTCAGCATTGAGGGTGCAATAGAACTAGCAGCAATTAATAATAAGTGGGGGAAAGAGAACTTAATTATTATAGGCCTATACAGACCTCCATCTGGTAGCCTAGATAGTTTCTTTGATGTTCTTAATGACCTGCTTGTTGACATTGACAGTAAACACTGCAATAAAAATGGCTGGGTTAACATGATACTAACTGGAGATATAAACATTGATTTGCTGTCCAATGACTTTGTATCTAAAAAACTAATGCTAATACTAGCTCAGTTTAACTTAACATTTCTGATAAATGAGCCCACTAGAGAGGTCAATGGTGTAAAATCATGCATTGACAACATTATAACTAACATGTCCCACTTTACATGCAGTGCATCAGTTTTGAAGCTTGCCATTTCTGACCACCATGCAGTACAGGTATTGATAGAAGCTGAAAATCTTCATGTCAATAGAAAAGAGAAACAATATGTGACAAAAAGAATGACCAATGACGACAATGTTAAAGATTTCAACAGTTTGCTAAAAAGCTTACAATGGGGTGAAAAAAACAGCATTACTTTCAGTGAGTTTTCATCAGATTTTTATTATTGCTTCAATGTCTCATGTCCAGAAATGACCTTTACAGTAAATGACAGAAAAAAGATACAAAAAAATAACTGGATAAATCATGAAGTAAAAACAGCAAGAGAGAAACTTAGACTTTTCCAATATGCAGTGATAAATAATAACAATAATAATAGACTAAAGGTAGAATTTAAGAACTATCAGATTTACTATAAAGATCTTCTGCTAGAAACTGAAGTAAATATGTAGCCACAATGTTAAGAAACTCTACTAACACAGGTTTAGCTGTTTGGAAAGTAATAAATAGCTTTAGGGATTGTAAGGACAGATCAACAAGTGATTTTACTCTAAACCATAAAGGGCATATCATGAAATGTCAATGTCAGACTGCAGATGTTTTTAATGAGTACTTTTCTTCTGTTGGAAAATCTGTCAATGACAATTTTAAGAATCTTCAGCATAGATATAGGGGCATTCCAATCAAACAAAGCATATACTTGGCCCTAACCAATAACAAGGAAGTCAAAAACATAGTAATGTCATTAAAAAATACAAAATCAGCAGGCTATGATGGATTGTCTATCAGTACACTGAAAAGGTGCATAGACAACATATCGGATGCCGTGGCCACAGCAGTAAATGATGTAATTGCATCAGGTTGTTTCCCAGATAGTCTGAAGACAGCACAAGTAACCCCAATTCACAAGAAAGGTGATAAATCTAAAATTGAAAAATACCGCCCCATCTCAATCTTACCTGCATTTTCTAAGGTAGTTGAGAAAGTTATTTATACTAGACCAATGACATTCCTGAGTCAACACAATTTAATATTTGAAAATCAGAATGGCTTTATGGAAAACAAGTCAACATCAGTAGCAGAAGCACGATTAATAGACAAAATAATAACGGCCATAGAGAACAAGGAGTATGTAACTGGAGTGTTCCTTGATCTAGAAAAAGCTTTTGATTGTGTCAACATCACCATATTACTTGACAAGCTGTGGAACCTGTGTATTAGAGGAACTGGCTATGAGCTAATAAAATCATATATGAGCAATAGAAAACAATTTGTCTTGCTTAAAACAAACAGTGGGTCTTACAAATCTAAAATTACTGATATCAAATATGGAGTGCCTCAACGTTCTGTCTTGGGACCCCTTCTTTTCTTGATTTATGTTAATGATACACAGTATTGTTCTCCTAACTGTACAAAAATACTGTATACAGATGACACATCAATAGTGTGTAAACACAAAGACTATGAGAGCCTGGGGGTACAGTGCAACAGTGTATCTAATGAAATAGTCGTATGAATATAATACAGGGAAACATTCCACGTGGGAAAAATATATCTAAAAACAAAGATGATGTGACTTACCAAACGAAAGTGCTGGCAGGTCGATAGACACACAAACAAACACAAACGGACACACAAAATTCAAGCTTTCGCAACAAATGGTTGCTTCATCAGGAAAGAGGGAAGGAGAGGGAAAGACAAAAGGATGTGGGTTTTAAGGGAGAGGGTAAGGAGTCATTCCAATCCCGGGAGCAGAAAGACTTACCTTAGGGGGGAAAAGGGACAGGTATACACTCGCACACACACACATATCCATCCACACATACACAGACACAAGCAACGTCTGCTTGTGTCTGTGTATGTGTGGATGGATATGTGTGTGTGTGCGAGTGTATACCTGTCCCTTTTCCCCCCTAAGGTAAGTCTTTCTGCTCCCGGGATTGGAATGACTCCTTACCCTCTCCCTTAAAACCCACATCCTTTCGTATTTCCCTCTCCTTCCCTCTTTCCTGATGAAGCAACCGTTTGTTGCGAAAGCTTGAATTTTGTGTGTATGTTTGTGTTTGTTTGTGTGTCTATCGACCTGCCAGCACTTTCGTTTGGTAAGTCACATCATCTGTGTTTTTAGATATAATGAAATAGTCAAGTATTTTAATGAAAGCCATCTAAATGTAAGTGCTTCAAAGATTGCAATGATGGAATTTAAGACAAGGAAACAAATAGAATCTGACATGAAATTATTCATAGGAAATGACATTGTAAAAAAGGAAAAATGGACAAAGTTCTTGGGAATTACAATCCAGGACAGCCTCAAATGGGACATGCATATTGATACCTTAGCATGTAAGCTGTAGAAGAATGTGTTTGCTATAAATATGATTAGCAAATATTGTAAGGACATGTGTGTACTAAAAACTGCTTATCATGCCCTATTCTCATCAAACTTAAACTATGCTGTAGAAATATGGGGTGCAACAACTCAAGCCAACCTAAGTACATTATTAATATAATAGAGGGAAACATTCCACATGGGAAAAATATATTTAAATACAAAGATGATGTGACTTACCATACGAAAGCGCTGGCAGGTCGATAGAAACACAAACAGACACATACATACACACAAAATTCAAGCTTTCGCAACAAATTGTTGTCTCATCAGGAAAGAGGGAGGGAGAGGGAAAGACGAAAGGAAGTGGGTTTTAAGGGAGAGGGTAAGGAGTCATTCCAATCCCGGGAGCAGAAAGACTTACCTTAGGAGGAAAAAAGGACGGGTATACACTCGTGCACACACACACACACATATCCATCCACACATATACAGACACAAGCAGACATATTTAAAGACAAAGAGTTTGGGCAGAGATGTCAGTCGAGGCGGAAGTACAGAGGCAAAGATGATGTTGAATGACAGGTAAGGTGTGAGTGGCGGCAACTTGAAATTAGCGGAGATTGAGGCCTGGTGGGTAACGGGAAGAGAGGATATATTGAAGAGCAAGTTCCCATCTCCGGAGTTCGGATAGGTTGGTGTTGGTGGGAAGTATCCAGATAACCCGGACAGTGTAACACTGTGCCAAGATGTGCTGGCCGTGCACCAAGGCATGTTTAGCCACAGGGTGATCCTCATTACCAACAAACACTGTCTGCCTGTGTCCTTTTGAATTTCCAAGCTTACCCTATTATGAATGATCTTATACTCCATATAACTGTCTTGACTTCGATTGGCTTTACATTTTAGAAATGCTTTCTTCTTCTCAGTAGCTAATTCTTTAACATATTGGTTAAACCATGGTGTCATCTTCATAGTACTACTTCCTATCACATTGACCCTTTTCATACCTAAAGCTTTTTGTGCTGCCTCTTGTATATTCAATCTTAGAGTAAACCACCTAGCTTCTGCATCTTGTTTGTCTAGATATAGGTTATCAAGGATTTTCACCTTTAATTGATTTCGTTACATAATCCTAGTACTGTCATCCTCTATGACTTCAATTTTAATTCTTTCTTCAGTAAGCCTCCCATATTTTTTTTTTTTTTAAGTTTCTTGTTCAGTTTACACATGATGTTAACGTTCTCGGATTTAATATTTGATTTGGATGAATGGCTCTATTGGTTATGATGTACTCAATAACTGAGCACTGGTCTTTTATATTACTCCAGCTATATTCATGTCGCAGCTTATTGTCAAAGTATGTGTTATTAATACCTAATTTGTTGAATGCACAAAAATGGATGAGGTCTTCTTCACTTTTATTTATTTATGTTTCATTAAATCTTTGTTTAATGCTTGGAATAATCAAATTGGCAACACATCCTTTGAGACCTCTCATGAGTAAGATTTTTCCTGTTTTGGGAATAGCATCCGTTAAAGTTTGAAGATTATTATAATACATTTCTCTTTCTTGTTTAAGTCTTCCCACATCAGGTGAGTATACAGAAATAATGTTAAATATAGATTCATATTCCTCTATTATCATCTTGATTATCCTTTCCTTGACACAGCAAACATTAGTAACGTTCTTGTTAAATTTCTTGTGAATTAGGATCTGCACTCCTGCATGTGTTCACAGATGTTTATCAACACCACAGTAGAACAGTGTGTACCTTCATCTTATGATTGAGGCTTCCCCTTTTTCTTTACCTCAGTCATTGCAAATGTGCTTATTTTATGCTCTTCAATTTCCATAACAAATTCCTGCTCTTTAGTATCTCATGTGCCAACTCTTAAAAGTACATTATTTTTCAGTTCTTTGTCCTTTTCTGGGGCATGGTCATCATGATTTTATCCATCTTGTTCTGAGGCTCATTATTATTTCTGTGAGCAGCCTTAGAATTTATTTCCCACAGACAGGATGTTAACCTCAATCAGGAACCTCTATCGTGGAGGACCATGGTTTTGTTCTTCAGGGTCTCCTTTCCCTAGTTACGCTGCTTTCACTGTGGCTCTCAGAGCCCCACCACCCCAGAAGGTGAAGAGTGAAGAGGAAAATGAAAGGCACCCTAAGGCCTCAAAACCTGAAAAAACAAAGAGTTGTCCAAGGGAGACCTATAGGAAAGAAATGAGAAGAAGCCTGACACAAATAATGATGATGATGATGAAGTCCCATACTCCTTGACATAGCTTAGGGGAACGATGCGGGAGACCCGCACCGCCATACTAGGCAACATCCTAGTGGAGGTGGTTTGCCACTGCCTTCCTCCGACCGAATGAGGAGGAATGATGATGATGAAGATGACACAATACCCAGTCATCTCGAGGCAGGTGAAAATCCCTGACCCCGCCGGGAATCGAAGCTGGGACCCCGTGCTCGGGAAGCGTGAACGCTACAAATAAGTTGAAGTAATATCAGACATAGCTAAGGGACCATGTGGCTGCCATCCACATAGTTCCAATAAGGAAGTTCTTTAGAGGGGCTACACTTCATCTGAAATCTTAAACCAATTCACCAGTCTGGCATGGGTGGCCCTACCAGGCGCATAACTCCCTCCAGCATAGCTCAGTGGATCATTGACACACTCAAACCTCCCCAGCAGCGTTAAGATGGTAGTCTATGAGGGGATTTACATCACTTCCACTACTTAGTACTACATAAATTAACTAAAGTGCTGGGCTCCCAGTAGGTCAGCACAGACCAAACTCATACAACTGCACAGTGTCAGCAGGGCAGTATGACTACAAGTTGTTCTCCAATGCTTACTATATGTTGTCTTTACAACATGGCAATTTTTGTATTTTTCATAAACTAATAGTTTTACTCCTCTAACATTTGCTATCCATAAAACTTACCTTTTTTGAAATTCCCCCAGTAATTTACGCTGTGAGAGGCTCATAAATTAGGCAATAAAAATAATAAGTTTTGACAATATAATGTGATTGGACAGAAAAAAAACTGTACCCCTTTTCCTAAAACTCTCCAGTCCTTTTCCTTCACCCTTCTTTAACTCTTCTGCTGGAAGAAGGAGCCACTAGCTCCAAAAGCTTGTGTAAGATAATCTTTTTTGTGTGTGTGTTCTCCTGCTGCCACTTCATAAACCAGACAGAGTGACATGGCATATTTTATTTGTGATTTCATTTCCTTTTCTCATCTGGAGTATTTTCCCAATGCTTTCAGCTCAGGTTTTCTAATTGTAAATAATGTGTAGACAGTAAGATAGGCATTTTGTAGATATCAGTGTGTATATTTTTATTACAGGATAGATAGTATTTCTTATTATCTGGGTTTAAAATTAATTTATTTTGTTATGTGTATGTCTTTTGGTATGGTTTCTCTTCATAGACTCTTTACAGTACATACTGCTAGTAAAGAAATTTCTCTCAACTGCTTGCTTGTATGTCAGCTGTTAATGTTACTATATGCAGTGTCTAAATTGTATGTGTTCATAATATTTTTCATATAAATTTCAACTAAAATAATGTTTAAGGTCCATCGGTGCTCAGTGTACAAATTTCTGTAAATCTTTTGCAGGAATAAATCTCGTATCTTCCCCAAATTTAAAAGTGCTAATACATAACATCCTGGGTGTGGAATATCAGCAGCCACATACTGACCTAAATACAGTAACTGCCATATACGGCTTAACTTCTTCAATTTACTTGTCGCTGGATGTGTTCTAAGGAGCCGGCCGGAGTGGCCGAGCGGTTAAAGGCGCTACAGTCTGGAACCGCACGACCGCTATGGTCGCAGGTTCGAATCCTGCCTCGGGCATGGATGTGTGTGATGTCCTTAGGTTAGTTAGGTTTAAGTAGTTCTAAGTTCTAGGGGACTTATGACCACAGCAGTTGAGTCCCATAGTGCTCAGAGCCATTTGCCATTTCTAAGGAGCACTTCTTCTCCAGTCTGATATCCACATATGTGTTTTAGCCTTTTGCCAAAGAGTTCTTTACTCTGTTCTGCATTTTCACTTGAAGTTGTTAGGACTTGATGGAACCTTTTGCTCTGGAGGAACTTTATCAGGTGGTATTTGAGGTAGTGGTTTAACCACCTTGTCCACTTCTGACTAACATAACATCAATTCTGTTGGAGCAAATCCTGTAGAAAATGGAAGATCATTTACAATTTGCTGAAATGGAGTTAAGTATTCTACCCACTTAGTCTGTTTTGTAGGAACATATGTCCCAATAAACCTGTTGAAATTTTTGAAAACCCTTTCCATGGGATTTGCTTCCAGATGGAAATGAGAAACTAAAATGTGTTTTATTTGTTTGTTACCCATAAAATTCGAGGCACTGTCTGTTAAAAAAATGGTGGGTTTGCGAATCTAAGCAAGCAGTCTTCAGAGATCCTTCTGATGACAGTGGTTGACGTTATGTTCTTGGTAGCATAGAGCCCAAAATTTTGTGAAGACTTCATATAAAGCAGACACATAGTTCACACTTCCTCTAGCCTGGGGAAAGGCCCCCTTGCTTACTAATAACAAATTCTAGGTTAAAGACTTCTCTACAAAGACACTTTTGGAGAGAACTAGATCAGAATTTGTCCAAGAAAGCTTGTTCAAATTTTATGTAAGTGTGACAATGTTCAGCTATGCCTGCCACCCCAAGTAAAGGTTTACCTTGTCTAAAGCTTAATATGTAATGCGTCTTCTGTGCTTCTGCCCAGTTATCTGGTAGAACATCATGAAAATAGCTTATACAAATCATAGGACGTACTTTCTTTGTTGCAGATGGAAATACCTGGAATTTTCGATGGTTCAGCAGACTAACTGACTGCATAGGTAAATGATTCAACTCACCATAATTTCCTTGGTGTATTGCTGATGATGAATGAGGACTTTCCTACATATGAGAGAAATCTTTGTGGATATTTCCAAAATCAATTGCAGATGATTTGGGTGGACTGATTTTCCAAAAGTCTGTCTCAGTACATGCCTGTTGAACCGAAATCTTAATATTATCAATTTTGATAATAATTTTACTTTCTCTGTCAGATATCAAATTTTCAAAAGCTTTCATTCAAATTTGGTGATGGTGTACTATCTTCCCAGTGAGAGTAGTACTGCCATCAAAAGCTCCTACCTCAGCGCGATTGTTGTGGTTCTTTAATTTTTTTTATCATGACCTATATGTTTCTGTTCAAACTTGATAAAACCTACTTCTTCTGACAATGTCTTTACTTGATCAGGAAATCTGCTACAGACAGATTGCAGTCTGGACATTCTGTTTCAATTGCAGATATATCTTTTGCCAATTCATCACGTGCAACCTGTAAACTATTTTGTTGTTTTATTAAGATTGTCTAACCTGTTCAAAACCTTTGGCTGTTCATCAGGCACATGTTTAAATTGCTGGAAAACTTATTATCCACATGTTCAAATGCTCACCTATTAATTGTTGTTGACTTAGCATTGTTTGCATATATTTAAGTAGCAAATTTACGTAACTTGATTCATTTAGGAGTGTATATTTATATTTGATGTTGCTTGGTTTCCAGTCATCAAACTAACAGGAATATGTGACCCTGGAACTGCCTCTTTGTCTATGTCTATATTTACATCTATACTCTGCAAACCACTATTAGGTGGATGGCAGAGGGTAGGTTCCATTGTTCCAGTCATTAGGGTTTCCTCCTGTTCCATTGTACAATGAGTGCGGGAAGAATGATTGTCTGAATGAATCTGTGCATTCAATAATTATCCTAATCTTATCTTCATGATCCTTGTGTGAGCGATATGTAGGGGACAGTAATATTCGTGCAAACAAAGATGACACTTGGCGTGGTGGTTGATGGGAGCGACTGTAAACGGGAAATGCATTTGTGCATATAATAGTATATTCCTAGAGTAATCATTTAAAGCTGGTTTTTGAGACTATGTTAATAGACTTTCTTGGGATAGTTTACGTCTATCTCCAAGAGACTTCCTTCCAGTTCAGTTCCTTCAGTACCTCTGTGACACTCTGCCACAGATTAAAAAAAAAACCTATGACCATTCATGCTACCCTCCTCTGTATTCATTCCATATCCCATGTTATGTCTATCTGGTATGAGTCCCACACACTTGAGTAATACTCTAGAATGGGTTGCATGAGTGATTTGTAAGTAATCTCCTTTGTAGATTGATTGCACTTCCTGGTATTATACCAATAAATCACCCATGACCGAATCTATAAGATCATTCCATTTCATATTCCTACAAAGTGTTACACTCAGGTATTTGTATGACTTGGCCCATTCCAATAGTGACTCATTGATATTATAGTCGTGGGATACTGCATTTTTTTCATTTTTTGAAGTGCAAAATTTTATGTTTCTAAACTTTTAAAGCAAATTGTCAATCTCTACACCACACTGAAATCTTATCAAGATCTGAGAGAAAATGTATGCAGCTTCTCTCCTATAGTACTTCATTATAGGCAACTGCATCATCTGCAAAAAGCCTGGTTTTACAATTAGTATTGTCTGCAAGATCATTAATATACAACATGAACAGCGAGGATGCCAACACTCTTCCATGGAGCACACCTGAAATTACTTCAACATCTGACAATGACTCCACATCCAAGATAACATGTTGCATGCTCCCTACCAAAAAGTTCTTAATCCAGTCACAAATTTTACTTGACAATAAGTGTAGGCTTGGTATTGAGTCAAATGCTTTTCAGAAATCAAGAAATACAGCATCTACCTTATTGATTAGATCCAAAGCTTTCAGCATATCTTGTGAGAAAAGTGGGAGGTGGGTTTCACATGATTGATGTTTCCGAAATCCATGCTGGGTGGCACTGAGGAGGTCATTCTGTTCAAGATACCTCATGATGTTTGAGTCAGAATATGTTCTAAGATTCTACAACAAATTGATGTCAAGGTTATTGGATGGTAGTTTTGTGGATCACTTCTACTACCCTTCTTGTAGACAGGTGTGGTCTGTGCCTTTTTCCAAGAACAGGGCATGGTGTTTTGTTCAAGGGAGCTATGACAGACTACAGTTAGAAGAGGGGCTAACTCAGCCACAAATGCAATAAAGAATCTGACCGATATTCTACTGGACCCTGATACTTTGTTCAGTTTTAACGATTTCAGCTGTTTCTCAATACCACTGATGCTAATACTTATTTCATTCATCTTTTCAGTGGTACGAGAATTAAATTGGGGCAATTTTACTGGGTTTCCCTTCTAAAGGAAAATTAGAAAACAGAGTTAAGCATTTCAGCTTTTGCTACCCTCAATTTCAGTTCCTGTCTCATCACTAGGGATTGGACACTAAATTTGGTGCCACTGACTGCTTTTACATATGACCAGAATATCTTTGGGTTCTGTGAAAAATCACTTGACAGTATTCTGCTATGGTAGTCATTCAAGGCATCACGCATTGCTCTCCTGACAGCCAAATGGTAATTCATTCAGCATCTCCCTATCAACCCCATTTGGAAGAAAAAAAAGAAAATTTCACTCGGCAATTATAATGATTTGTCATCCTTGATGACTAGGAATTTCTCCTGAAATGTGCACTTCAAGAGAATTTTGAGTCAAATTTGGCTCGTCACTTCCCTGTGAAATATTATCTAACTGCTGAAATGTGGATTCCCTTTGGCTACCCTTGACTTTACCCTAATTAATCATTTTGTTCATGTCAGCAGATTCACTTATTGTTTGGTATACATCATATATGTTGATGTTAGCCATTTTTATAAAATACAGCAATAAATTTAACACTCAAGAGTTTACAAAAATTGAAAGGAAAATGGCGAATACAACAAGATAATTGTTACGCAACAAGCTCTTGATAGTGTAAGTGCATGCCCTAGAACATTCTAGCAACTGATAGTATGGCCATCACTGAATGATACGCAAATGTGAGAAAATTTTTTACTGTTGTTAACCACACAGGAAATGATGTCTACAGCCATTAGAATGACATTTCTTCAATAACATGAGAGAAGCAGGATAATTAAAAGTCCACATTACATCAATTTGTGTGTCTGTGTGGGATTGGGGGGCTACTTTCATGTTTCTGACCTTTCCATCAGTATTCATAGTTCAGCATGTTTTTCTTATGCCCATTTTGTTATATAATGTCATATATCATTGTAGCTTTTTAAGTTATAGGTGAAAAGATAATCATCATACATGAAATTGGATTCTGACAAATTTAAATATCACACAACACAATTAATCCAAGTATCACAGTCACAATTGTTCATGTCAATGGTTGGCATTTGTAGTGTTACACAGGTTATGAGTAGAAAAGGATAAATGCAAACTTATTTCTGGAATGTTCCAGTCCAGAACACCACCACGAGTGATGGCTCCTGGAAAAGGTCCCTAGATGTTTATGACAAGTAGTTGTTTCATGCAAAGTATAAACACACTTTGATGTTCAGCAGGCCATCATGTTTAACATATAATTTCCATTAATTACTGTTTCTGTTGTTGCATTGGACATTGTCTCCAAGTAATATATTTCACAGAATTGGAAAATGTATTAAAATAAATATCCTTCTGAACCACAATTAATGTATTTCACAAATTATTTGGGTTGGGTTTGGGTTGTTTTGGGGAAGGAGACCAGACAGCGAGGTCATCGGTCTCAACAAATTATTTCCTACCCTGAAGGCTTACATGTTACTTCAATGACACAAAGGTAAGGAAAACGCCCACATAAAAATTAAAAACATCCAGTTCAAAAATTTCTACAGATAGAGCCCCCTATGCACTGTGAAGTATTTGAAGAAAAAGACAAATATATTCCTTAACGCTGAATATACGAATAAGAATTTTAAATTATTATTTGCCTATTGAGCAAGATACAGCACATTTGTCCCCATTGACTGCTGACGTCATGAATTTACATATGAATTATTACAGCAGTCAGTTGTATCATAATCAGCTGTTTTATAGTGTGATGGGTGTCAAACGTTCAATCCACAATCCAAAAAAATTGCAAATGCTTAGTGGTTCGACATTTCTTCAGAACAGCATCATGGCAGAATATATTGCATAGAATAGCCTACATAGTGTTCTGCAGTTGTACGGTATGTTCTTAAGAATTGTACATGCATGAACTGAATTTAGGTAAAAAATTGATAATAGGATTTATGTATAAACTACACTCTTCATAGACTCAGGACATGAATTTATTTTATTTGTGGATCAGAAAATGAGGATAGGGATTTCAGGCCTTCATATTACTTTATAGTTCACAATAAAAACATTTAACTTCAACAGAATAGGTGAACCACAGGCTGGCATCCCTCAAGTGGACCCTGGAGATGGAAAAAGCTTTCCATGATCTTCAGTTGAGCATATCTACTGCAGTGCTCCTCGTGCTCCTCGCTCACCCAGGGCCATTTGCACCCATGGCAACAGTCATATAAGAGCAGCCCTCCACCAACAAATCAACCCTCATTGGAAATCATCAAAATTTTATATATATATATATATATCACAAACTGATAAATCTCCACTTTCCAGAACACCAATGACAAGTGCTCCCCAGGCTGTTCAGAAATTAAGAGTTCATCAGTCAGCTTACAATGGATGTGTGCCACATAAAACGAGCAGAAAACATTGTGCCAAATTGCTTTTCATGTCTCCATGGTTCGGCAAATACCATGGACTAAAAAGGACTCACCATTGCTCAGATTGCTGCTCCACAACTACAACTTTTATTGGCCGAGCCTTCCAAACAACTGTAACTCACCCAAAACCTGGTGTCAGGCACCAAGCTAACATCATAGTGTGACATCTCTCAGGAAAAGCCAAGGCTCTACATTTCTCCAAAACTACACAAAGCTACTTTTGACAGTGTTCACAATCAGTCTCACCCAGGACCAAATATGACCATCAAGTTACTGACTGACCTTTTTGTGTATCCACTGATTAAATATGGCATTCACACATGGTACACATTGTGTATTCAATGCCAGCAGTGGAAAATCAGATAAGAAGTACACTATGTGATCAAAAGTATCCAGCCACCTGACTAAAAATGACTTACAAGTTTGAGGCGCCCTCCATCGGTAATGCTGGAATTCAATATGGTGTTGGCCCACCCTTAGCCTTGATGACAGCTCCCACTCTCGTAGGCACACGTTCAATCAGGTGCTCGAAGGTTTCTTGGGGAATGGCAGCCCATTCTTCACAGAGTGCTGCACTGAGTAGAGGTATCTATGTCGGTTGGTGAGACTTGGCACGAAGTTGGTGTTCCAAAACATCCCAAAGGTGTTCTATAGGATACAGGTCAGGGCTCTGTGCAGGCCAGTCCATTACAGGGATGTTGTAGTGTAACCAATCCACCACAGGCCATGCGTTATGAACAGGTGCTCGATTGTGTTGAAAGATGCAATCACCATCCCCAAATTGCTCTTCAACAGTGGGGTGATAGTGCCATGCAAAACAACAAGGAAAACATGACCACACCATAACACCACCACCTCCAAATTTTACTGTATGCACTACACATGCTGGCAGATGGTATTCGCCATACCCACACCCTGCCATTGAATCGCCACATTGTGTACCATGATTCATAACTTCACACAATGTTTTTCCACTGTTCAATTGTCCACTGTTTATGCTCCTTACACCAAACAAGGCATTGTTTGGCATTTACCAGCATGGTGTGGCTTATGAGCAGCTGCTCAGCCATGAAATCCAAGTTTTCTCACCTCCCACATAACTGTCACAGTGCTTGCAGTGGATCCTGATGCAGTTTGGAATTCCTGTGTGATGGTCTGGATAGATGTCTGCCTATTACACATTACGACTCTCTTCAAAAGTTGGTGGCCTCTGTTAGTTAACAGACGAGTTCATCCTGTACGCTTTTATGCTGTACATGTCCCTTCACATTTCCACTTCACTATCACATTGGAAACAGTGGACCTAGAGATGTTTAGGAGTGTGGAAATCTCATGTACAGACATGTGACACAAGTGATACCCAATCTCCTGACCATATTCGAAGTCCGTGAGTTTCGCAGAGCGCCACATCCTGCTCTCTCACACTGTCTAATGACTAATATGGAGCACCTAGCAGTAGGTGGCAGCACAATGCACCTAATATGAAAAACAAATGTTTTTGGAGGTGTCCGGGCTGACATCAGGCATTTCCAGGTTCATCAGCAAGATTCTCACATCCACATCGATCTCATAGACCCCCTGGAGACGGCTAGATATATTCTCACAATGGTGAACAGATGTACTTGATGGGCAGAAACTACTTGTAGAGGACAAGGGGTTATTTTTAGGAAATATGGTGTGAAATTGTGATTTAGTGTGTTTCAGAGCGCGATGCGCCAGCCTCACGGCAGGCGGCGGACGAAGGCTGGCCAGCACGTTATGCAGGTGACACAGTTTTGCAACAAGTGTCGGTATTTGTGTACATGCCCGGCATCCATCAACAGCCAGAATGCAGCATTAGAAGAATTTTGCAGCGGGCCTTGTGTGGCATGGTTCTGTTAGCCAACTCATCGAGAACATTCTAATAAACACGTCACTGCATAAATGGCAGATTCAGCAGCGGTCTGCACTATTTAAGGGCATCAGAGGTGGGCGTCGGCTCGGTTCAACCAATTGCACGTTCGGTCGTTGTTACATCATCGTCATCAGTAACGCTGTCCCCGAGGACCGGCTGGTGAAGGGCGTTGCCCGCTGCTGCAGTGGCAACTCCTGGCATCGTCACGAGCCGAAGCGTCTGCAGGAGACGGGCTAGACTGGGCCTTGTGCTGCTAACTTCCTACCACCTGCGCAGCTGCTGACCGAGCATGGCATTGCGTTCCCCAGGCAACGTGCATCAGCACGTCTCCACCACGACATGAGCGGTGGGGCTAAGCTACCGGAAAATGTATTGGAAGAACCAACAATAAAGAGGAAGATTGCTAAAAACAGCCACCTTCTTCTACCCAGCCATGCCCTACAATCCCGACCACGTCACCCACTCTGCTCATCCTATTACAAGTGGTGTCAGTCGGGCAACCTGCGCATCACACACTCCTGTTACAATTGGTGACAGTAGTGGTCTTCTCCCTGGATTTGGAGGAAATTGTGGCTGGTAATTGATGAGGATATGTGGCACCTGAGAAGGGCAACAATGGATCAACAACTCCTGCAACATGAAAAGTAAGTGCCAATTTTTCGTTTGGTGGTTTGTCTCAACCTGTAGCATGGTCCATCTTCATTTCCTGTTCTTCTTTCTGGGCTTACTGTAGTCTTGATTCGATAGCTGGTAGTGATGGAGCAGTCTGTGTCAGCTGAAGTGGCTATCCAGCAGCTACTTGAGCGAGTGTCGGAATTAGAGATAGAGCATGCTGGGTCTAAAGAAGCGACCAAGGAACGGTTTCCTGTTAATGCAGTAATTCCTGTCTTTGATCACCCCTTTCTCAGGAAAAGCTGGGGAGGATGTTATGTTTTTTTTTTTTTTTTTGAGAACCTTAGCACAGCTGCTAAATCGGGAAATTGGGATGCAGAAACACTTTTGCATGTGGCTAAGTTGAAAGTAACCGGGGATGCCAGAGCGTATGTTACATGCCATGAAGAATTAAGGGATGCTCAGACATTTGAAGTATTCAAAAAAGGGTTGCTGGAAAGATATCGGAGGAAAATATGTCTAGATATTGTTGGGAACAATTGAACAGAATGTATCAAAGGAATGGGGAATCAATAGAAGCTTTTGTAGATTGAATTCGAAAAATTAATGTTAATACCTAAGAGCTAATGGATTCCAATGGGGTTAATGAAGCCATTCTGCAGGAAGCTGAGAAGAGGGCACTAAATGCATTTTTGTGGGGAATACAACCTGAAATCTCCCACAAGATTAGGATGGAATTCTCTAAGACTCTCAATGAGGCAGTCGGAATCGCTGTGGCATTAGAGGAAGTTGAAACAGTAACAAAGTCGCGGGACAGCAAAGCAGTGTTTAATGCAGAAATAAAATGTTTCAGATGTGGTTGGATGGGACACATTAGATGCGATTGCAAGGAAGTGCAGTGTAGGAAATGCAGATGTTGGGGTCATCGGGAGCGTAATTGCAATGGGTCCTGGCAGAAACATGATAGGAAACCGCAAGGTGGGCCTCACCCCCCTCAGTTAAACAGGGCAAGGGGTGGTGTGTCCACTGTGCAACACCCCCGGTAAGGGTTAATGCTAGTGCAGAATCAGTGGCAGACTTTTTCTGACTGGCTTAGTGAGGGGCAGACTGTGCAAATTTTTATTGGATACCGGGCCACAGATATCCGTGGTGAGTAGAAGTGCACTCAGTAAAGTAGAATTAAAGCCACCACGCTGGGCGTTAAGTGGCGTGGGTGGGGGACAGGTGAAGTCACTCGGATCAGCTGTGTTAAACTTCCGAGTTTAAATAAGGAACTTCTAGGTGAAGGTACAAGTTCTTCCAGTTGTTGGCAGTAGCTATGTTGTCATACTCAGATTGGATTTCCTGGTTGCACATCACGAAAAAGTTAACCTGGAATGGCGTACAGTAGACTGGACAGAATACAATTTCGCCTAGGTTCTGCGGCCGAAAAACCATTACTGTCGCAAGGAACCGCCCAGACGTTGGGTGGGCCACCTAAACTGCATACATGGTGCCTTGTGGTTAACTCGCGGGATACTATACCGAAGGATACAGGGAAAATAATCTGGGCAGATGTTGGAGCTAGCATGCTGGTAAATTCATTGTGTGTCGTTGAACCTTTGTCTGACTGCTGGTTAAAATGAAGTGTTTTATGCGCCATAGTGTGTCCTATGTGTGAGAGATAGAAGGAAAAAAGGTTGTGCCTGTCAGTATTGATAATTTTGGCCTTGAAGAGGTGCAGTTAGCATGGGGTACCATAATAGCAAATCTGGAGGTAATAGGGGAGGATGAACTGGATAAGGATTTCGCAGCAGATTACACAATGCCAGGAGAGTCTGTCAGCTGGTCTGCACTGAGGGGTAAAGTAGGACATTTAGAAGGGCAAGACAGAGAAGTCATGGAGAACCTTTTGACGGAATATAAAGAGTTATTTAATTCTCATGGTCCACTGCCCGCCACACCGTTAGTTCAACATTAAATCCCCACAGGGAATGAAGCACCAGTGTATAAACGTCCATATCATGTTCCAAAAAGTTTACAGCCTGTCATGGAAGAATTTATTAATCAACAGCTTAGGGATGAGATAACAGAAACCAGTGGTAGTCCCTGGTCCGCTTCTGTCGTAATAGTGGGTAAAAAATCACCTGATGGGGACAAGGCATATCGTTTTTGTAGTGATTATCGTTTCTTGAATCAAAAAACTGTATTGGATGCATACCCAATACCTAATATTACTGAAACTCTGTATAATTTGGGTCAGTGTCAGTACTTCACGACCTCGGATCTTCGAAGCAGGTACCACCAGTTGGAGGTCGCCCCGGAAGACCGACCGAAGACAGCTTTTTCAAAACCTACAGGCCATTTTCAGTATCAGTGAATGCCTTTCGGACTCAAAAATGCTCCGGCTACCTTCCAGCGGTTACTAGATAGCGTGTTATGAGAGCTGAAACCTAATCACTGCATGGTATATTTGGATGACATAATTGTTTTCTCAAAGGACGTGCAAGAACATGTGCGCCTTTTGCACAAAGTTTTCGATCATCTGAAAAAAATGAAATGTCGTGTGGCTAGGGCCTCCCGTCGGGTAGACCGTTCGCCTGGTGCAGGTCTTTCGAGTTGACGCCACTTCGGCAACCTGCGTGTCGATGGGGATGAAATGATGATGATTAGGACAACACAACATCCAGTCCCTGAGCGGAGAAAATCTCCGACCCAGCCGGGAATCGAACCCGGGACCTTAGGATTGACAGTCTGTCACGCTGACCACTCAGCTACCGGGGCTGGACGATCATCTGAAAGCAGCGCAGTTAAATCTTCATATGGAAAAATGTCATTTTTTGTCGCAAGACGTCCGTTATTTAGGTCATATTACAGGACAGGAGGGTGTCCGGTCAGATCCAAAACTTGTAGAGGCAGTAATGAATTTTCCGACACCTACAAAAGTAAAAAAGTTGCAGTCTTATTTAGGTCTTGCCAATTTTTACAGGAGGTATATTCCAAAATTTTCGGAAATTGCAAGGCCCCTCATGCAGTTGTTGAAGAAGGGAACAAAATTTCACTGGTCAGCAGAATGTGAAGAGGCTTTTCAAAAGTTAAAAAATTTGTTAACATCTAGTCCGGTTTTGGCTTTTCAAGATTTTAGTAAACAGTATATATTATCTTGTGATTCTAGCAATGTTGCTTTGGGTATTGTATTATCTCAGGAAATAGATGGGCGGGAACACCCGATAGCAGATGCTTCCAGACAGCTAAACAATGCAGAAAAAATATTACTCAACAACTGAGAAGGAGTTATTGGCATTAATTTTTGGAATAACCTATTTCCGGTGTTATTTGTATGGATGATGTTTCAAGGTGATTACTGACCATGCAGCACTTAAGTGGTTGTTAGGGCTTAAGACCCAATGAGTAGATTAACTAAGTGGGCTTTGCGTCTTAGTGAGTATGATTTTGAAGTGATTTATCGACCGGGTAAATCGCACGGAAACGCAGGTGGTCTGAGTCGTAAAATATGCGCCATGGAATGTACAGGAATAAATGAGAACGAATTGGAGGAGGCACAAACCGCTGGCACAGATTGTCAACAATTTATCTGGCAGCAACAGTTCGTCGTGGAAGATGGGATATTGTACCGTAAAACTAGGAACGGTCCACGCATAGTCGTACCAGAAAAATTGTGAAGCGAAATTTTAAAGCAAGCACATGATTCCATGTTTCTGGTCATTCGGGTCAAAGAGCAAGGGAAAGGAGGGTAGCACAGAGTTATTGGCAGTCAACACGTAGGCAAGATGTCAATCAGTATGTAAAGAATTGCATTCAGTGTGCTGAACGGGTGGAACTGAGTCATCAGAAAATCGTGTTGCAACGACTACCAGAAGTGGATAGACCTTTTCAATTACTTGGCTTAGATGTCTTGGGACTGTTTGTGCAAACACCAGCGGGTAATTGCTATGTTTTAACAATAATAGATCATTTTTTGCACTACGTGTCTATGACAGCTATTCCGGACCAGCGAGCCGAAACAGTGGTTCACGTCATGGTACATCAATGCATATTGAAATTCGGAACACCTGAAATTATAATTACAGATCAAGGGACAAAGTTTATGTCTGATTTGATGAAATAGTTATGCAAGTTGTTGCATGTAAAGAAACTGAGAACGAGCGCGTTACATCCGCAGGCTAATGGTCGGACCGCGAGAGTTCATTGTACAATAAAAAATGGCTCTGAGCACTATGGGACTTAACATCTCAGGTCATCAGTCTCATTGTACAATAGCTAAGATGTTAAGTTATTATGTAAATTCATAACACAACAATTGGGATACCCTATTGGCTTTTGTAACTATGGCGTATAACTCAAAAGTGCATGAAAGTACAGGATTGTCTCCGTATGAAGAACTGTTCGGTCGGAAGATGCCATCTCCATTTGAATTGCTCAAGACCCCACCAGGAACTGATATTTCGGCTGTTAAGGATTTATTCACAAAGTTGAAAACAATCTGGCGGCAGGTGAAAAAAATGAACACTAAAGTGTTAGAGAGACAGGGCAAAGTTCACAATAGAAAGGTGGCATTACCCAAATATCATGTAGGACAATGGGTGATGATGCCTAATCCGTATGTGCCAAAAGGCAAAACAAAAAAATTTGTATCCCATTATCAAAGTCCTTTCCAGGTGATCGAGATGACATTGCCGGTGAATGTAAAATTACAGCTTCCAACTCGACCTACTTTTCTGCATGTGAGCTGAATTAGGCTTTTCAAGTGGAATTTTGAGGAACTTCCCCTTTGTCTGCAGTAAATTCTAGTGGAGAGAAAGATGAATCTAAGAAAAAGAATTAGAAGGGAGTAGACAAACAAGAGAACCTAGTTAATTGTGGAAGCGATCAGACATGCTATTATGCTCTTAGGTCACATGTAAAAAGGAAGAGCTAATGTGAGTTGTTTTTCATTTATTTCTCAGGAGGCGTGACATTCTGGTAAGACCAGCAGTTCCAGCGTCATGGGTTGTGCTGAAGAGGGAAGAGGGAAGGTGTGTGCTATCTCTCAGCATAGTTATTCTGTTTTGCTGTAGCAACTTAGCTGAAGCCTTGAAGGTACGTCCTATGTCAAGTGGTGTTTTGGTCTCACGACAAGCAGACGTAATTATGTCCGGACATCAATGGACCTTAAGGGTGGACTTTAATATTTGGGCGGTTGAAGATGAACTCTGTAAATTAGAGGATACATTTAAT
Source organism: Schistocerca americana (assembly GCF_021461395.2). Classification (NCBI taxonomy): domain Eukaryota; kingdom Metazoa; phylum Arthropoda; class Insecta; order Orthoptera; family Acrididae; genus Schistocerca; species Schistocerca americana. Next base: position 569,413,602 of record NC_060119.1, on the reverse strand, counting down.
GAACTTCATTCCATGGTGGCTAATCAGTCAAGGTTTAATGACACACAGGGGGAATATCAGCTACTACAATCAGCTTTGGCACACTTACAAGCTCAGTTGCGGCAAACTGCAGGGTTAATCGTGCACGTCCGTACGAAAAGATGATGGTTACATGCAGGTGGCCATATCCTAAAAACTGTTTTTGGGACCGCTGACATGGAAGATATTAAATGTATTAATGAAACGCTATGGCAAGTACAGGATAATGTGAATAGCAACCAGGGAATGCTAGATCTTCACACAACCCAATTAGAGAGTTTGGAGAAAGATGTAGTTAATAATACGCGCCAATTCCGAGCTTTGGCTGCGACCTTGATGTCCCACAGTAAGGCCACAGCCGACACAACCAATCACGACTTGGGTATAACCGAGGACCTGTTGGATAACATCGATTCACAGCTGATAATCGCTAAGCTGCTCTGTTGTCTTGCTGGTAGTTTTACGGAAGCATGCATAGAAGCCACGGAACTACAGGAGGCTTTGTTGCACGCAATGCGCAGGCACCTGACCCCGGTACTGTTACCTTCGGAACAACTTCGGGAAGGATTATGGAAAGTTCAATTGGAATTGCCCACATTCCTGGAGCTACTGACGACATTAACAGACGAACACTTATCTCTGTACTGTTACCAGTACGCGGATGGGTACCCTGCTGAGAATTCATATCATAATACCATTAACATGTAAGGATTGTAAATTTGAATGTTACGCCTTGCATACGTATCCAGTGAAGTGGGAAATTTTGCAGAAATTCATACAATTAACCGTACAGGAAATACTGTTAGTGGCACGTAACAGACAAGTTCATGCGTTCCTCTCTGCGCAAAACTTGCTGCATTGTCGAACAGGTTCTGTTATCATCTGCCCCACAAAATTGTTATACACTGTTCCCAAATCTTGTGAGTACTCTCTATTCTGCTCTCAAGAACCAGTCACGGAGTGCCCTAAGGAAATTATAGCAGGCACGGTGCAGTTCTTTCAGCAACTGGATCCACATTGGGTATTTTCAGTAATGGAAAACACAGTCATTATTTGCATTTGTTACGAGCAGGGTAAGCAAGGGAGTACGCAAAGAATAGAATTGGAGGGGCAGGGACTGTTAATTAACAGCACACAGTGTGACATTTCAGGGCCAACTTTCCGTTTACCAGCCGTGATTACTGGAGCTACAATCATGAACATAACATGCACATTGATCTATGTAACTGACTAACCTGTGCAACTCGTCACGAAAGAAAATCTCACTCTTTTGAATAGCACATTACACCTGACTTTGCTTGCCTCTTTGGACCAGATGCTAGCAGCTCAGGATGGATGTATAACTATGGAACATCTTTTTCAATGAGTGCATGAGTACCGTAATGAGCATACGCAATGCTTACTAGTTATTGGATCATCAACCACCACCACCTGTATTTTTATCTTTGTCGTAGGATTACTGTACTATTGGCTGAAGAGGAAGGTAGCCCAAATCCCGGCCCTTCCAACCTTTAACCTAAGGATCCAGACAAAATTACTGAACAGTTGTGAGGCACTGCAGCAGAACACCGAGTAATGTTTATGAACAAAGATTAGACTGAGGATAGAAGTGACTGAACACAGTGTAAATATTGAATGAATCGCATTTTGTGGTGTTTGTGAAGTGAACTGTAGTTGTTTTGACTTTTCGGTTGAATTCAGGGACGAATTCTTTTTGTACGAGGGAGGAATTGTAGAGGACAAGGCATTATTTTTAGGAAATATGGTGTGAATTTGTGATTTAGTGTGTTCCAGTGTGCGATGCGCCAGCCTCATGGCAGACGGTGGATGAAGGCTGGCTGGTGCGTTACGCAGGTGACACAGTTTTGCAACGAGCGTCGGTATGTGTGTACATGCACGGCATCCATCAACAGCCAGAATGCAGCATTAGTAGAACTATGCAGGCACAGGCCGCGTGTGGCGCCTGTGTTAGCCAACTCATTGAGAACATTCTAATAAACACAGTGCCACGTAACTGGCGGATTCAGCAGCGGTCTGCACTATTTAAGGGCATCAGAGGTGGGCGTCGGCATCGGTTCGACCAATTGGGCGTTCAGTCGCTGTTACATCATCATCATCAGTGACGCTGTCCCAAGGACCGGCCGGCAGCGGGCGATGCCCGCTGCTGCACCGGCTCCCAGCATCATTACGAGCTGCAGCATCTGCAGGAGGCGAGCTAGACCGGTCCTCCTGCTGCTAACCTCCTACCGCCTGTGCAGCTGCTGATCGAGCATGGTGTCGCATTCCCCGGGCTGCGCGCATCAGCACGTCTCCACCACGACACGAGCGGTGGGGCTGAGCTACCGGAAAATGTATTGGAAGAACCAATAATATAGAGGAAGATTGCTAAAAACAGCCACCTTCTTCTACCCAGCCACGCCCTATAACCCCGATCACGTTATCCGCTCCGGTCATCCTATTACATACTGTAGATATTTCTGTTGAGACAACAGCAAAGACATTCCTCCATTGTCACCTGGATAGTATGATCTGTCTCTGCCCCACCCTCCTCCCCCATCTGCTGTGACATCACTATGGATCGGAGTCAACAATTTAAATCTGTTTTGTCTGAAGAATTGCCCAGCTTATGTGGCATCCTGAATCATTATACAACAAACTTCCATCCTGTCAGCAATGAGATAGTAGAAAGATGGCATCTGAGTCTAAAGGCAGCTCTCATGTGCCATTGTGCGAAATGGACAAAGGTCTTCCCCTTGGTCCTTTCAGGCCTTTGCACAGCGTACAAGCTGGAAATTGGAGCATCATTAACAGAAATGATATATGGAGACCTGTTGCGGCCCTTGTCACCTGCAACTTTGAGACTAAGCTATAGTCACTTCCGAGGACACTCACATAACACATCAGCTGGTATCCTTCCTGGCAGTATAACTGAAACTTGGCAACAGCACAGAATATGTTTGGCAACTCTGTGACCGACGAGTTACTTTCTTGATGGCACAGAACTATCCTGCTAAATTCACTTGATATTATCATGTCATTTCAATTGAATACTGTGAGTGATTTTCTCTTGAGATGTGGCATAAGGATATCAGTTAATGCTTTTGAGTCAGCGAAAGTAGTTCCACACAGGAAATACAACTACTCTCTTCTCTTATGTTGTGATTTTTTTGCCATAGGGGCTACTGAGCCAATAAGTACGTCAAAGGCCCGCACCTGTTCGCAGGCTCCTAGGTAACATTCTTGCCTGTCAGATAAACGCTGCCTTTGTTCAACTTTCGAGACTTGCTGAAAGCCAGATTTTTAATTCTTTTGTAGCAGAACTACAAGCAGGGAGATACAAATTCAACGAGGGAATCGTAAGACAACGCTCTAGCAAAATTCGTCTTGCTACTTTTAGTAACCCTTAGTGTCAAAACGAAAACCTTACGGTACCGCCAAATTCATAATGCCACTTTTGTTTTCTGCCGACATATTTTTTGTTGTTGTGAATACGTAATTTTATCTATGAACTGCCACATTTTCATCATACTTGTGAAGCAAATCATGTGAAGTAACACTTCACCAACTTGTTGGGAAGGTGGAAAAAGCACTACCCTTTCTGGATGCTCTCTGTATCTTCCTGGATGTTGAGGGGGTTCTTTGAGTAAGTGGTTAGAGATGCAGAACCTAGTGGTGAATGAACTCATAGATGACCTGAATGTGAGAGACTACTCTTGAAAAGAATAAGTAGACGATTTGTTTACAATAAGACTCAGAAAATTTGCTAGTACTGTTAAACCTATGTGCACTGAATATTGTGAAAACGTGTTTAAAGAAGAGCCCCACGAAAATTGGTGTAGTGTTATTTATGGGGAAGCATGTCCAGCACACATACTGAAAAATTATGTTTCTCGATGAAACTTTAGAGAGAGTTGTAGTGTGTCTATAGGTAGCCCTGAATGGCAAATTATTATGAACACCTTACATAAAGAATATGTTCCACTGTGAAAGATAATCTTATAAGCACTAGAAGCTGCTGTAGGGTGAACTGGGGTCTAAACCCAGTACGTACTGGATATACACCTCTGCAAAAAGACCAATGATAATTTATTGACCTATAATATGAACAAAGTTGAACAGAAGGTGGCTGCTAGGGAGTCTGACATAGTGCAGAGACTGCCCTGCTTTCACAAACAGATGGGATTAGCAGGACATCCACTCCTGGGATGGATATTATGCTACACATGCCTCCATTACACCTGTCTCTTAAAATGGAGGTAGCGGCAGGGACATAAAGTCTAAAAATTGGAAATAACTGGATATAGTTATAATATACGGAATCCCAAATCAGTATGGCGATGGCTGGGGAAATGCTGACTAAGTACACAATAACTTCTAGCTGTTTCAATAAACCTTGCCTTGTAACAGTTGGAAGCAGGGAGCAGTGGAAGAATGAACCACTACACCGTGCAGGAGACATAATATAGTGGTTTACTGACAGGTCGAAAACAGATGAAAGTACCAGGTCTGGTGTATTGCCTAGAATCTCTTTAGGGAAGATGGCCACAGTATTACATGGTATCTTCTATCAGCATGTGCACAGAGGAGAATTAGAGTAGACCCTACAAAGATCGTAGCGTCTACTTTTATTCAGGCATCCAAGCAGCTCTGAAATCTCTAACAGCCCCTGCAACTAGATCGAAGGTCGTTGCAGAATGCCATGAAGTATTTTCTTTTGGACATGTCCGAAAGAACAGACACCACACATATATCCATATACAGCATGTTTCAGGAGGAATAGTAGGTGGTAGTACAGACGAATTGCATAAAAAAAATTCCATATAAATGCATCCACTTTTTATTGAGTACAGAGATACAGCTGTTAGTACGTAACCCTAACAAAGTCAAAGCAAAGGCAAATGAAGACGTTCAAAGTTGATTTTCAAAAATTCCCCCACCAACTTCAATGCACTTTTGACTTCTCTTGATAACACCATGTGTAGCTCTTCTGAGGCCATCTTTGCATTCTTTTATGAGGCCTGCACTATTCATGATCCAAACGATCAAATCGGCTCTTGGGTTTACTTTTTCTTTGTAGACTTCGCCTTTAATAATCCCCGCAGGCAAAAATCCATAGAGATAAGGTCCAGGGACCTTGAAGGCCAAGAAAAGTGTCCATATCAAATGATCCATCTTCTGGTAAATGTTAGGTTTGGATACTGTGTCACCTGACGACTAGAATGTGCAGGAGCCCCATCATGCTGGAGGCACATACGCATCCTTGTAGCCAAATGAATCTCTTCAAATAATGCCGGAAGCTCATTTTCAAGGACGTGTAGACAATTGGGTCCTGTAAGGACCAACATACGAAACGAAAATGTATGCAATAAAAATTGGACACGTGCTATATGGCATTTTTTCTGCAATTTGTCTATACTACCATCTCCTACAAGATTTTCTATTCCTCCTGAAACATCCTGTATAATTACTCAGGTCTCGACGGGCCATCAAAAGTTTTCAGTGCTAGAGGCCCGTCATCGTCCGAAACCTCGCGGGAATACAGTGCGGCCGTGATAGAGTGGAATATTGACCGGGGCAATTCACGTCTGACGAGGAACGTGTGTAGATAGGTGCTGCAGAGAGGTTGGCTGCTGTGTACCGATAGTGCCCACCGTCGGGGGTTTGAGTCCTCCCTCCGGCATGGGTGTGTGTGTTGTCCATAGCATAAGTTAGTTTAAGTTAGATTAAGTAGTGTGTAAGCTTAGGGACAAATGACCTAAGCAGCTTTGTCTCGTAAGTTCTTACCACAAATTTACAAAATTGTAAATCGAAAATAATGCATCTCGGTTCTTGCAATATTGCATTAGGTGCGCGCTGGTTAGATGTAACTGAAGAGAGACTCCAACTCGGATTGAGGTTAAGGGCAAATCCCAAGTGCACGGCCACGAACAATTGGGAGCAGAAATTTAATGTCATCGGAACCTTGTTGAAGGACCACGACATGCGATCGTTAGACTGACTGCAGAAAGTTCAGTTTATAAATACATACATACTTAGCAAAATATATCATATCGCAGCAGTCTTACCAATACCACAGGTCACTGCGCATAAAATATTAGCTGTAGCCTCTTGGTATGTGTGGAAACAAAAATATCTTCAAAGTATCCTTCCACACGGCGACTTTGCAGAGGCAAACCGGACGACTTGGAATTAAAGACGTCCTTTTAAACTAATACATGCCACTAAGACAGGCATCATGAAACTTCTGTTCCTCTTGTTAGATCCTGGGGATAGGTACGCTCCTGTTAATGTAGCATGCCAACCTAGATTATGTCCGAAAGTAATATGGTGATTGGAGTTGTATAAGACTTCCACCAGCACAAACCAACACTAGAACCGTCTATCATTATTATTTTACCAGACATCATCTTCACAAACCAATTCTGGTAAATTAACCTACAAAAAACTGGAGGAACGTCGAAAAATATCAACAGTAAAATTCTACCAACTAGAGTCAGTGCCGTATGATGCGACGTTGTAAACGAAATCATACCCACAGCAGAATGATTATGGAAAATCAAATTGAGACCATCTCCATAAGGTGACAAATGTCGGCTTGTAGAAACTGTAGTGCACATCTTCTTATGTGAAAATAGAATCAGAATTTGGAAATGGACTAGGAACAAATTAGCACTATCAACAGAACCGCAGAAAGTCATATACCGATAACTGAAGCTTTACAACCCGACTGGAAATGTTACCCGTCCGCAAAGAATAACAGTTATTTGTGGCTTCTGGGACCATTTGTGTTTTACGTCATAACAAACAATACTTAGAACTTACAAGAGTACATGTTTTATATTGCAGAAGAACATTTTAAGCAGAAGAAGAATAACAAATATAAGGAATGGTTTCAAATTTTTTTACCTATTGCTTTATGTGGGCTACAAAGAGGTGGACAGTTTTTTTGATTAGAAGCGGAATACTATTCTTTCACTTTTTTTATTCCTGGAATATTCTTTTACGTTGGTTCTAAAATCAGAACTGTTCTAATTTGGCAAAACCCCTCCGGCTCTGTAATTTTTTTCATTTGTTGAGAAATATATGGCTTCCTTACAGACGCCATATGCACCCAGTGCATAATAACCTAAATTGTGAATATATTTCTGAATGAATGTTTGTTATGTATTTTTCCGTCACCCTTTTCACTGTTATCAGTTATGTTCTACAAGGAACGCATGCCATTGGAGGCGGCAACTGTAATTTATTTTACCTTAATTACTACTTCAATTTTGTTCTACAATTTAAAGGAATATATGGGTGCAAACATGGAATACATGGGAATAATGCAGCTGCTCAGTGACAGGTATGGGGGAAGCATTAAGGCGAGGCCTCGGATATTCGACCCCTGCCCTCTGCCGTCATTACTGTATTTCAACACGCTGTGACAGTGTGGCCGTCGGTCCTTTGATATTTAAGATGCAATTGCTTTTTGTGGCAATATAGGTGATTTGCGAACATTTGTCTTGCCATCAATGTAATGGGACTTCAGCGGCATCCAACCCTTAGTCATTGCTTTGTGCCGGCGCTAGCCCATGTCATATATATGCGAATCAGATTCTAGTTCAAATTTAGCCAAATAACAAATGGTCAGTATACAAGTATGCCGGCCGGGGTGGCCGAGCGGTTCTAGGAGCTACAGTCTGGAACCGCGTGACCGCTACGGTCGCAGGTTCGAATCCTGTCTCGGGCATGGATGTGTCTGATGTCCTTAGGTTAGTTAGGTTTAAGTAATTCTAAGTTCTAGCGGACTGATGACCTCAGAAGTTAAGTCCCATAGTGCTCAGAGCCATTTGAACTATTTTTGAAGTATACAAGTATTTACGAACAGTAGAAGCAGGATTGCAGCGAACTGATCACTTAACCAAGAGCAACATAGAGTACCTGTGTAATGAGTCATTCGAGCTGCATAGCTGAGGGTAATATTTGTTAAGCAATTCATTGCAGAATTAATGTAACACCCGCACGATGATCTCTGTAGCCATACTGTATGATTAGCAGTTTGTGAATGGAGTACTATGTTCATTAAATCGGATTTCTCAAGCTGAGGCCAAATAAAGAGAAGCGATGGTACCATAAGACTATCTTTACTTAAGTAGGTAGTCAGTGCTAAATTATGTGCACCACCATTAACATTACTGTAAACAGTTTGACAGCATAAGACCACCACAACTACTGACAACCTGAACCATTATCATCACGCAGTTGTAATTCGCAGTGATTACAAGTTACTGATGTTTGTCAAGAATAGCAGGAGGCACCTCTGAAGTTCCATTTGCATTACGACTAGGATGGAGAGAATCCTAAATAACAGTAATAGGTCACCCAGCGAAGAGAAGAGTCCACATATTGTCTCAAGTTCTTGCAGTTTGCTATTAATGTAATTCCCGGTGGTTTCACACTAATGGGTTCTTTTTGCTATTGGAATACTCATATTGGAATTATGAAAGTGTAATTGCTAGAACGCTCAACTACCTTAATGACACCTCATACTAGATTGAATACGACTCGGAAAGCAATGGATTCTGTGAATTGTTGTGGCAGCTGACAGTCATTGCTGAATACAGACATGTGCAAATATCCTCACTGCTTTAGGGGAACTCGTCTTTGTTGCATTTTTTCCGTACCATAATTAGCACAATAACATAGGGCTTATTCTGCTGAAGGACTTGATGCCCACAAGTCCTTAAATAAGTATCTCCTAGCGAGAGTAATGCATGAAAGTAAACAGACTGTTGGATAAAAGAATGGACAGCTCCCTGTTTTTGCGTTTCTGATAGCGCCTATGATAAGAATCTGGTGTCATATTATGCTTCAAAACCCTAAACTGTTTATTTTTTTACTTCATACTAAAACAAAAGTTATGATATGAGAAGAGGCAATGACTTATATGCTTCTCAGGAACTTTAGTTTTTCGTGTTTATTTTCTCACTTCATACTAAAACAAGGGTGTTAATATGAGAAGAGGAAATGAAATATACGCTTCCAAGACATAATATTTCCTTGTGTGCTACTACTGCATACATGAAAGCCCTGCAGTTAATTTTTGTATGTTGGATAAATTTTGATATCACCTCACATTCCTTTGTGAGAAGGTTCCTATTTTCTTGGGATTCAAACAGAGTGGACATTTCATCACTGGTTAATATTCTGATGACTAATGACATGGTACCCGTTGCAATTGCTCCATGGCACCTGTGAGTAGAGTCTCACGTTGGTTGCTATAAGAACACGCAGGCTCACTGCAGTCAGAGCCAAGGTGATTTCTTTCTGTTTATGGTGAAGCATCTACTGCAGTGTCCACGCTCAGCCAACATAAACAAAGCACAGTGGCATTGGGCACTGCTAATTGCTGTACTTGTCGCGAACCTCGACAACAAGAGTGCACTGTCTCTGCTAACGATACTATGGAGTTAATACATCTTACTTAACGTAATACGCTGGATGTGGGTTGGGTAAAAATTCAGTTTGTAACACACACAGTCATTGATTCCAATGAGGGTGACAACTACTGTGTGTTGAACAACACATGCACCAGTCCATTCCTCAGTTGGCGTTGAGTGGATGAGATTTTTCAATTACCTTGCATTGCAAGAATTGTAAGGAGGAGAATGAAAGTAAATAGACTTTTATGCTAAAGAGCTGCAACAAAGCAAAGCTTAACTGATTATCAGATAACTGTCCACGTGGTTTTGTTGATGAGTATACTTTTAGTAACCAACCCACCAACGATCATTACATAAGATTTCTCGTAGGCATAGGGCATTGATTTCATTATGTCGTCGACAGTGTAGTGTGATGGTTTACTTCCCACCATACATTTTCTATATTTGTCCAAAGGTCGCTTGCATTTGTAGATCCACATGGCAATGACCTTGTTACCTCTGCCCACATATTCTCTATCTGGCTCATGTTTGGTGATCGTGGAACAAACAGCAACAGCTTTATCCTCTCTTGGCCCTGAAACCAATCTCGCACTGCTCTGCTATGATGGATGGGGCTCTGTTCCTGTAAATAAACTGTTATCTCGTTAGTTCATGTTGTTGTTGTTGTGGTCTTCAGTCCTGAGACTGGTTTGATGCAGCTCTCCATGCTACTCTATCCTGTGCAAGCTTCTTCATCTCCCAGTACCTACTGCAGCCTACATCCTTCTCAATCTGTTTAGTGTATTCATCTCTTGGTTTCCCTCTATGATTTTTACCCTCCACACTGCCCTCCAGTATTAAACAAGAATATTACATATTGGATAACCACAGCGACTGCATAGAAGCAATAGAAAAAACAGATGCCTATAAATATATAGGATACAGACAAAAAATAGGAATAGATAATACAAATATTAAAAATATAGACAAAGACTAACAAAAATACTGAAAACAGAATTAACAGCAAGAAACAAGACAAAAGCTATAAATACTTATGCTATATCAATATTGACCTACTCATTTGGAGTAGTGAAATGGAGTAACACAGACCTAGAAGCACTCAATACACTTACACGATCACAATGCGACAAATATAGAGTATATCACATACATTCAGCAACAGAAAGATTCACATTAAGCAGGGAGGAAGGAGGAAGGGGATTTATCGACATAAAAAACCTACATTATGGACAGGTAGACAATTTAAGAAAATTCTTTCTAGAACGAGCAGAAACTAGCAAAATACACAAAGCAATCACTCATATAAATACATCGGCTACACCACTGCAATTTCATAACCACTTCTACAACCCTTTAAATCACATAACATCAACAGATACGAAGAAAGTAAATTGGAAAAAGAAGACACTATATGGCAAGCACCCGTATCATCTAACACAGCCACACATCGATCAAGACGCATCCAACACGTGGCTAAGAAAAGGCAATATATACAGTGAGATGGAAGGATTCATGATTGCAATACAGGATCAAACAATAAACACCAGATATTACAGCAAGGATATTATTAAAGATCCCAATACTACAACAGATAAATGCAGACTTTGCAAACAACAAATATAAACAGTAGATCACATTACAAGCGGATATACAATACTAGCAAATACAGAATACCCCAGAAGACATGACAATGTAGCAAAAATAATACATCAACAGCTTGCCTTACAACATAAACTTATAAAACAACATGTTCCCATATACAAGTATGAACCACAAAATGTACTGGAGAATGATTAATACAAATTATACTGGAACAGAACCATTATAACAGATAAAACAACACCACATAACAAACCTGACATCATATTCACCAATAAAAAGAAGAAATTAACACAACTAATCGAAATATCCATACCCAATACAACAAATATACAGAAGAAAACAGGAGAAAAAACTGAAAAATACATCCAACTGGCTGAGGAAGTCAAGGACATGTGGCAGCAGGATAAAGTTGACATTATACCAATTATACTATCAACTACAGGAGTCATACCACACATTATCCACCAGTACATCAACGCAATACAACTACATCCAAACGTATATATACAACTACAGAAATCTGTAATTACTGATACATGTTCAATTACCCGAAAGTTCCTAAATGCAATGTAACATATACTGTACAGTTAAAAGGAAGTGACGCTTGATCAAGGTCCGCGTCACTTTCCTTTTTTGACCAGACGTAACGTCTGAGAAAAGAAAGAATGATAATAATAATAATCCCATGTGGCGGATAGGGAAAACCCTCCCCCATATGGGTGGTGCCAAGGAAATCAAATACTTGGGGTGAACCAAATACAATCCTGAACGGCTACTCAATCCGTTGAACTCAAAATCCAGACACGTCTGAGTGAAAATCACCACTGCTCTGGTCACCGTCTGTTAGCTCAATGAGCTTAGCTGAAAATATTTGGTTGCAAAGGCTTCAACACCCTAGGATCCTGCCCAGTCCTGGAATCACCAAGGCCAAAACAATGAAACACAAGCAAACATGAACTATACAAGCAAAGTCAACTTTACCCCAGGTGGTACACAACCCGCCTGTCGACAGGCGGCAGTTTTTCGGATTCTGGGTAGTCCAGGTTAGCACGGCAGAGAATATTGAAGATCTCTGGTAAATTTTCCTACAATCAGAAAACATGCATTTGAAAACTAAACATCGATACATTGATCCAAACACGAAAACTAAATAATCTCACATAAGAAATCGACCGACAAAAAATTCTCATCCGTGCTCTTCAAGAACCGTGACTAACTGACAATGAAAACTTGCATTACGGAAACCATTGAATCCTCAAGAGCAAAATACAAGAAAAGGTAGCGAAAGGCGTACCAATCTTCGGCATTGCATTTCTCAAACACAGATCTATCATCACCTCTGTCAAAGATATCACACCTATCAACAATCAAATGGTTCAAATGGCTCTGAGCACTATGGGGCTTAACAGTGAGAGGTCATCAGTCCCCTAGAACTTAGAGCTACTTAAACCTAACTAACCTTAGGACATCACACACATCCATGCCCGAGGCAGGATTCGAAGCTGCGGCCGTAGCAGTTGCGCGGTTCCGGACTGAAGCGCCTATAACCGCTCAGCCACCGCAGCCAGCCCATCAACAACCGACTTGTGACTATGCTCATTCAGAGCCCCAGTAAAAAATATACACTCATCAATGCACATGCCCCCACCAACATCGAAAATAAGAAAACCACCAAAAATGTCGAAAAATTCTGGAAAACACTCGAAAATACTATGAGCAAAATTCACCAAGATGACGTGAAAATACTAATGGGAGACTTCAACTCTCGATTTGGGACAGAAAAAACCTGTAGAAAAATCATTGGTACAAATTCAATACACCGAAACACTTAGACCAACGGCACATGTCTGACTGACATTTGCCAACAATTCAACCTCAAAAGAATGTCTTCCCACTTTAGGAAAAAACTGGTTCCCAGGTAACATGCTTGGCTACCAGGTGCATGCTGCTTTCGTTCACCTTTCAAGACTCGCTGAAAGCCAGATTTTTAATTGTTTTGTAGCAGAGCTACAAGCAGGCAGATACAAATTCAATAAGGGAATCGTAAGACAACGCTTGAGCAAAATTCGTATTGCTACTTTCAGTAACCCTTAGTGTCAGAGCGAAAACCTTACGGTACTGCCAAATTCATAATGCCACTTTTGTTTTCTGCTGACATATTTTTTGTTGTTGTAAATACATAATTTTATCTATGAAATGACACATTTTCATAATACTTGTGAATGATACACGAAATGAAGAAAGATCTTTTCGAAGTCAAAAGTCGGTAATATCCTACTAATTCGTGTTAAAATAGGCTCAATTGTCTTATAGACACTTAATGTTTTATTAAGATACACTGCCGTCATGATGTTTCTGTAGTAAGCTGAATTTAATTTGTATTAGTACAGTGAATATTTTAATTGCATTTTCCATTAGTTTACTAAACGCATCAGTAATCGTCAAAGAGAAATTAATCAGCAGCAGAATTTTCTTTCATGATATCTAAAACAATCTGACAATGCTAATGTTGTTTACAAATTCTACACCCGTAGAAACCCACTGGTTCTAACGATGTCATTAAACCAGTGTAGTTTTAAGAGTATTTTCGTCTAGAAATGAATTGCCTTGATGGTTGATGATCAAGAGCAGGTAAGGTAAAATCTTACGAATATATGACGAGAGGGACAAGTGCTTGAGAGAGGACTCCCCTCTCAATACAAATGCCTGAGAGACAGCTTTCCTATCAATCTCCTGGATAGTTTTGTTTCTCAAATCAACAGAGTGCATTATCATGCAGTAGCACAGGTGATGTAGTTTTGTTGCTCGATTTTCTTACACTGCGACCGAAAGGTGTCTCAGTTGTTGGCAACAAATTCCAGCTGTGTTGTGCACACCCCTTGGGGCAGAATTCGTAGCCCACAACACACTTTTGGAGCTATAAGATGTAAAATATTATGCTCGCACTACTCTTTGCTCAAGTTTACGTCTTTTGGTGGGGCTCAACCTTTCATTTCTTCTTAGGAAGTTAACGATAAAGGCATCATAACATGTCACCAATAACAGTACTGCATATGAATGCTCAATGAGTGACCTGATAACGTTCAATAATAGTCACTCCATGATTTTTGTTGTTTCGAATTAGAGCGTGCAGTACTCCTATGCCAGACTTCTGAACTTTGCCTGTTCAACGCAAATGTCGCATGATGGTAAAATGGTAATCTATCACATATATCAGTAGTCGAGACTTCCTTAATGTGGAACATCATTCATGCCAGAACGATCTTTGTTGAAACAAGAATATCTTTTTCTGGCGTATTTTTCCCAAAAGCACTCACTCCACACACAGTTCAAATCTTTCGAGTTGCCTCCTCTTCATTCACCCCTCTGTTATACCAAAAGTAAATGTTGTGTTGCAGATGTTACACCTTCTTCCACTTGCAACTCAATTTTACAATGCTTAACCGTAGTTCATGATTTTCAAGTATGCAAAATGCAATGCTTAACTGCAAGCTGATAACTAGAACTTCAAATTCAAAAATGACAGTTGATACATACACTGACAGCGTTGTGCTGCGTTCACATGGGCGGCGCCGGATTTCAAGCAGCGGGTGGCGTCTGGCCGGTGGCTGGTAGCCATTGCAGCGCGAGGAAACGCTCGAGCGTAAGCTGTTCTGATCGCGACACAGCCACGAGCTGTCCTGCGGAATTGTTTCTGGAATACTTGTTATTGTTGGTGGGTAGAATATCAAGCGAATTATCTTCACTGTTCAATCAGACTCATAGCTTTAGACAAGGGCCGAAATGTAGTTAAAAAAAATAAAAAAATTAAAAAATTAAAAAAAAAATTACAGGTGGACACAAACAGGCGACAGTAAGTTTAGAATGCACGATGATTACCACTAGATCACGGGCTCACACAATCCCAGAACATCTCGGAAGTAGATAACACTTCCTCCTAACACTTCCAAATCTTACAGTGTTGCCAGATTGTGCAGATGGTTGGACTTGTTGTCAGGGGCGGTCAGTTTTATTGCCCAGGAATCAGCATGGGTTTCGAAAAAGACGATCGTGGAAACCCAGCTCGCGCTATTCGTCCACGAGACTCAGAGGGCCATAGACACGGGTTCCCAGGTAGATGCCGTGTTTCTTGACTTCCGCAAGGCGTTTGATACAGTTCCCCACAGTCGTTTAATGAACAAAGTAAGAGCATATGGACTATCAGACAATTGTGTGATTGGATTGAAGAGTTCCTAGATAACAGAATGCAGCATGTCATTCGCAATGGAGAGAAGTCTTCCGAAGTAAGAGTGATTTCAGGTGCGCCACAGGGGATTGTCATAGGACCGTTGCTATTCACAATATACATAAATGACCTTGTGGATGACATCGGAAGTTCACTGAAGCTTTTAGCGGATGATGCTGTGGTATATCGAGAGGTTGTAACAATGGAAAATTGTACTGAAATGCAGGAGGATCTGCAGCGAATTGACGCATGGTGCAGGGAATGGCAGTTGAATCTCAATGTAGACAAGTGTAATGTGCTGCGAATACATAGAAAGAAAGATCCCTTATCATTTAGCTACAATATAGCAGGTCAGCAACTGGAAGCAGTTAATTCCATAAATTATCTGGGAGTACGCATTAGGAGTGATTTAAAATGGAATGATCATATAAAGTTGATTGTCAGTAAAGCAGATGCCAGACTGAGATTCATTGGAAATACAATCCAAAAACAAAGGAAGTAGATTACAGTACACTTGTTCGTCCACTGCTTGAATACTGCTCAGCAGTGTGGGATCCGTACCAGGTAGGGTTGATAGAAGAGAGAGAGAAGATCCAATGGAGAGCAGTGCACTTCGTTACAGGATCATTTAGTAATTGCGAAAGTGTTACGGAGATGATAGATAAACTCCAGCGGAAGGCTCTGCAGGAGAGACGCTCAGTAGCTCGGTACGGGCTTTTGTTGAAGTTTCGAGAACATACCTTCACCAAGGAGTCAAGCAGTATATTGCTCCCTCCTACGTATATCTCGCAAAGAGACCATGAGGATAAAATCAGAGAGATTAGAGCCCACACAGAGGCATACCGACAATCCTTCTTTCCACGAACAATATGAGACTGGAATAGAAGGGAGAACCGATAGAGGTACTCAAGGTACCCTCTGCGACACATCGTCAGGTGGCTTGCGGAGTATGGATGTAGATGTAGATGCCGGCAGTCAGTTTTTATGTCTAAGACTGTAGATTGTTATTTATTTTCTGTCTTATTCATTACATTGTCAGTACACATGTACAGCAGTTAATAAACATTACAACAGGTATTTTACAAAGTATCAATTGAAAAATATGGATTTTTAACACATGTAAGCATTACCATGCAAATCATGTTACCACTGTTATACAGTCCACAAAAAATGTTTGAATATAGCAATGCCAACTTCAATGCACTCTTGGGAGAGCATGTTTTGTTACTTGTCTGAGCGCATCTACATGTTCCCTAATGAGGGTAGCAGCATTCATGCAGCGGCCAAGTAGTTTATCTCATGTATTCACTTTTCATTTGTAAATATCCTACTTCAGCCAATCCCATAAACAAAAATTTAAGGCCAGTTAATTGTACTACCACATCCAATCTAGCAATTAGGGTATGTACAATTGAGATGTCCCTCACAAGTCTGGTCAGATTTGCAGGGGTTCTGTCATGCTGGATGTACACTGCAGTAGGGGGTGAGCTGGTTGGACCTCATCCTGCCCCTGGATTACTATTCAAGGCGTGAATAGCAAACCGAACGCTAGCACCTAGCGATGGCCAAACGCCTCTGTGCCTCCCGGCCTAGCCAGATATGCAAGAAGAAGAAGTGCAAGTGCGATCATCACCAAGAAAAGGTGAAACACACACTGAGTGTGTGTCAAGTTAATATAGAAGGTTACAGGAGATCTACTGTCCAAAATCATGAATGACAATAAAGTGGACGTCCTTGCATTGCAAGAAACCCTCCTAACGGATGACAACATCTGCAAGATCAAAGTACTTGGCTTCACAACAGTTGCCTATGCTGGGCACGAAAAACATGGCATAGCCACCCTGGTAAGGAACAACCTGTTGAGCAACACAACAAAAATAAAGAGTAGCCACAACTTCACTGTGGGAATCAAGGTGAACGACATGACGATATTTAATGTTTACAAGCCACCCTCCAGCTCTTGGTCTCCATCCATGCTCCCTGTGACACTCCACCCCTCTGTCTACACAGGAGACTTCAACTCTCATCACTTCAAGTGGGTATATAACAAGAACAACAGTGATGGCGTCTGTCTGGCAGACTGGGCCAAAAACAACGACTACCACCTTCTGTACGATGCCAAAGATAAGCCCACTTTTCACTCGAGTGCATGGAAGACCAAAACCACTTCTGACTTATGTTTCGTGTCCAGCACAAATACAGGAGCAGCAAAGCCAGCATCACGGACAGTATTAAACTGCTTGCCTAGAATCCAACACTGCCCAGTCTTAATAAAAATAGGCCTACAGCTACAAATTGTTACGAGCCCTCCCATCCCATTTTGGAATCTGAGAAAATCCAACTGGGAAGCATATCGAGAAATCGTGGAGAAAACGATAATGAGAATACCATCTACTGCTGCAAACTATGCACGCTTCTGTAAGTTACTCATCCACACAGCTCATAAAAACATCCCCCGAGGAGCCATAAAATACCACATCCCATGCTGGTCTGAAGAATGCAGCAACCTACTGGAAGAATTTAACAGAACAGAAGATGAGGGCACTGCCCAGGCTCTTATCGACCTACTGGACGAGGGACGAAAACAAAGATGGCACAAACTGATGGAACAAATAGACTTCACACATTCAAGCCGTAAAAGCTGGAGTCTCATGAGAAAGCTGGGAGGAGCCAACCACAGGAAGTCAGCAGAAGCCAGTATCCACCCAAACAAAATCAGCAAGAAACTCGGGGATAACGCCAAGATAACAGCGACTCCTGAGCAAAGAAAAGACGTAAAAGCTCAGATGGCTGTGGCACTGCAGGAACGTGAAGAAACAGCCAACATGTTCATGGCAGCAGTCCAAGAAGAAGAGGTGATGATGGCACTCCAACACACATGGGCAGGGAAGGCAGCTGGACCAGAAAACATCCTCCCTGAATGTTTGAAAAATCATGGACCAAAAGTGATGAAATGGCTATGCAAACTATTCACAAGAATAATGGAAACCTGTGAAATCCTCAGAGAATGGAAAACAGCCAAAATCATTGCCATACTTAAACCAGGGAAGAGTGGAACTGACACAGGGTACTTCAGGCCAACCTCATTACTGTGCATAACCTACAAACTGTTTGAAAGGATACTGTTGGAAAAACCAGTACTGGAGGAACAACTACCAGTGGAGCAAGCAGGTTTAAGACAAGGGAGAAGCTGCTGCGACCAGATGCTGGCACTTACCACACACATTGAACGAGGCTTTCAGGAAAAGAAGAAGAAAGGGATAGTCCTCATTGACCTGACATCAGCGTACGACACTGTATGGCTAAATGGTCTCATGTTAAAACTGGCAAAGATAGTCAAATGCAAAACAACGTTGAAGCTCATGATCAACATGCTGAGCGAAAGGAAGTTCAGGGTCAAATTAAATGGTGAAACCAGCAAGTGACATACCCTATAAAATGGTCTTCTGCAAGGATCAGTCTTAGCTCCCTGGCTCTTCAACATCTATATAGCAGATTTGCCTGATCTGCACTCACGTAAATTTGCCTACGCAGATGATTTAGCTATTACAGCGCAAAGTAACTCGTTTGAAAACCTGGAATCAACACTAAATGAAGATCTAGCTACACCAAAAAAATACTATGACACATGGCATCTAAAAATCAATGTGACAAAAACAGTAAGCACAGTCATGCATCTAAACAACAAGGAAGTGAGAAGGGAACTGCACCTGGTTATAAATGATAAAGCTGTCAGCCACGAGAATTTCCCAAAATATCTTGGTATTAAGCTAGATCGCAGCATGACTTTCAGACAACACCGAACTGATACTGCCCAAAAGCTAAAGATGAGAAATAACCTGCTCGACACACTGGCAGGCACCACTTGGGGTTGTGATGCTGCTGCACTAGCACTGGTGCATAGCACTGCAGAATACTGTGCCCCAGTCTGGAGCAGAAGCCCGCACGCCAAAAAAGTGGATGTACAACTAAATGCCACTCTGAGAACCGTCACCGGTACTCTCAGGCCAAGCCCCGTTGAGTGGCTTCCGGTTCTGGCAAACATCACTCCTGCTTCCATACGTAGAGAGAAAGGAACCCAGGACATAGTAGAAAAAATTGAAGCAAACCCAAGGCTACCCACACATGCCGACATGGAAGGACCCCATGAGACTCAAGTCCAGGAAACCTATCGTCTGGAGCAGAACATTGGGCACAGAGGGTCTCGATGTTGAATGGAAGAATGCATGGCAGGGTCTGAAAAGAGGCATCGTGGAAACCCATCACCTAATCCACAACCCAACCAAAAGGGTTGAAGGCTTCAATCTCAACAGGAAACACTGGTCGGCTCTAAACAGGTTACACACGGGAGTTGGACAATGCAGACAGCAAACAACCAAAGGGGCTATACAGACGATTTGTAATGTAACTGTGGCGAGGTACAAACAATGGACCATCTTCTTGTTTGTAACATTCATGGTTTCAGAGACGGCTCTCTGATGTCGCTCCACAAGTTAACGGACAATGCCAGGAAATGGCTCCATAATCTTAATGTTACTGTGAAATTAATTGTCTTCAATTTATGTGATTTTTGTTCCATTTAATGTAATAATGTACTTTCCCTGACATAATTGTAATGTAATCACTGATATAATTTGTTTCCAGATTGTAAGTTCCAAACGTTTATTGTGATTTATATTAATCTTATCTGTTCTTTGTAAAATGTATCTGGCAGATCGAACGAGAAATAAATAATATACTGCAGAGTGCATGGCCAAAGCAAGAACCTCAAGACATTCACAAACGCATGTGTGCATGCCACTGGGCCAAAAACAAATGTACATTAAATGTGCTCTATCTTAGAAACTATTCAGAATAGGGCCTATATCCATATGAAGTTATCTTGCTTCAGATGGCTCTGAGCACTATGGGACTTAACATCTGAGGTCATCAGTCCCCTCGAACTTAGAACTACTTAAACCTAACTAACCTAAGGCCATCACACACGTCCTTGCCTGAGGCAGGATTTGAACCTGCGATCATAGCGGTTGCACGGTTCCAGACTGAAGCGCCTAGAACCACTCAGCCACACCGGCCGGCATCTTGCTTCAAATGAGCATTCCTGTCATACCCCTAAATATTTACCAATCCTCCTGGGACAACCTCTATAATGTAAATTAGAAGTAATTCTCAAAATTTATCAGTTAGAATAGATTTATGTCTAGTGTACTTAACAAAAGTATCCTGTAGTGGCTGCTACTGTCAATTAATGTATAACTTGATTCATCTCATATCCCTTACAGCTCTCCTTCACATTCACAGTAGGATGTGTGAATGAATTAATGAGTGGTGGTATTGTCAATCTGTGTCCCCTGTTCTTGTTGAAACAGACAAAGCACGGTAGTGTTTCTGTGCTTGAGAAGCAACTGAACAGGGATGGTGTGGTGTTAGTGCGGTATTTTGTAAGGAATGAGAGGAGTGCTTTCTCAGAAGGTAATTTCATCATCACCGTCCACATTTGGGCTTTGAAATGGCCTAACCAGCTACTTAACCTGTATGGGATGCTGAATTAAATGGAATGTCAAACCTATGGTCTTGATTAATCAGCAGCTGGAATAAGGCATCAGTGTCCTGAACAATGAGTCTACATTTGATTGAATAATAGTAATCATTGAAGAGTAGTGTCCATCTTTGGAAAGGCTGAGCAGTTTTTTCAAGGATCCTCGCATCTCAAATATATATGATCAGAAACTTGTGGCCTGTCATCAAACTCAATTGTGTTCCAAAATGGACTTCATAAAATTTCTTAACTCCTAGTTTATTGATAAACATATGTGTCTGCATACTCATCGTATGTGTAAATTGTCTAAAGATGACACTGTATCTGTTTTCATCAGGCAATATGGAATGAGTATGGAATTCATGTTAGTTGGTGTTTCTGTATGTAAGATTTGTAGCACCAGCCAAGAACCAGACAAGGGTACGACAAGAGCCTGGAGAAGTTAAGGGCTGTAATATATGGTTAAGTAAACTACCTATCTTGTCAAAATGTGAGAAGTGATTCCTTATTTTCCTTTTTTGCTGCCCTGGACCCTCACCTCACTATCCTGTCCTCTGGGAACTCAAAGATTACATAATTCAAAGATTACATAATATATTGCAAAGTACTGTTGCAGCCTGCTGACTTTGGTTGCTGAGAGTCATTTTCTGGGTGGCTGTGTCTGAATAATTTAGCTTTGCTGTTGATAGTGTTTCAGAAGTCTTAGCTTTTTTTTTTTTTTTTTTTTACTTTCATTCCAATTGATCTGTAGTGAGGAGGTCCTCCAGTTTGTAGAACATGTCACTAGGCTGTTCAAACACATTTAGACCTGTAGACAGTGGCATGCTGAATATACCACATTGTGAGTCAAGAGAGATATCCACCTGGCGTGAATGACGCCAGGTAGGGTCCAATTCAAGCACTCTTTTATCAAGTGGAAAGCCTTGTTGCTTGCTGGGGGCCAAGTAAATTTTGTACTTCTCTTTCATAATTCATTTAAAGAGTGAACTATTTGTCTGGTGCTGGGTATAAGCAGGTTAGAACCGTCGTCCCCCCCGAATGCGAGTGTGCTAACCACTGCAGCACCTCGCTTGGTGGCTTTTGAGTTCTAGCTTTTTTATAGCAAGAGTAAAACACACACACACAAACACACACACAGGTGTGTGTGTGTGTGTGTGTGTGTGTGTGTGTGTGTGTGTGTGTGTGTATGTGTGTGTGTGTGTGTGCTTTTGGTAAAGAAATGATCCATAATTCCGAAAGCTAGTGAATACTGTTTTCTGTTGTGTGTGCCTATCTTGCAAACCACGGCTGAAAGCAAGGGGAAACTACGGCTGTAATTTTTCCCGAGAGCATGCAGCTTTACTGTATGGTTAAATGATGATGGCGTTCTCTTGGGTAAAACATTCCGGAGGTAAAACAGTCCCCCATTCGGATCTCCGGGCGGGGACTACTCAAGAGGATGTCGTTATCGGGAGAAAGAAAACTGGCGTTCTACGGATCGGAGCGTGAAATGTCAGATCCCTTAATCAGGCAGGTAGGTTAGAAAATTTAAAAAGGGAAATGGATAGGTTAAAGTTAGATATAGTGGGAATTAGTGAAGTTCGGTGGCAGGAGGAACAAGACTTCTGGTCAGGTGACTACAGGGTTATAAACACAAAATCAAATAGGGGTAATGCAGGAGTAGGTTTAATAATTAATAGGAAAATAGGAATGCGGGTAAGCTACTACAAACAGCATAGTGAATGCATTATTGTGGCCAAGATAGATACGAAGCCCACGCCTACCACAGTAGTACAAGTTTATATGCCTACTAGCTCAGCAGATGACGAAGAAATTGAAGAAATGTATGATGAAATAAAAGAAATTATTCATATAGTGAAGGGAGACACAAATTTAACAGTCATGGGTGACTGGAATTCATCAGTAGGAAAAGGGAGAGAAGGAAATGTGGTAGGTGAATATGGATTGGGGGTAAGAAATGAAAGAGGAAGCCGCCTGGTAGAATTTTGCACAGAGCATAACCTAATCATAGCTAGCACTTGGTTCAAGAATCATAAAAGAAGATTGTATGCATGGAAGAAGCCTGGAGATACTGACAGATTTCAGATAGATTATATATTGGTAAGACAGAGATTTAGGAACCAGGTTTAAAATTGTAAGACATTTCCAGGGGCAGATGTGGACTCTGACCACAATCTATTGGTTATGAACTGTAGATTAAAACTGAAGAAACTGCAAAAAGGTGGGAATTTAAGGAGATGGGACCTGGATAAACTGACTAAACCAGAGGCTGTACAGAGTTTCAGGGAGAGCATAAGGGAACATTTGACAGGAATGGGGGAAAGAAATACAGTAGAAGAAGAATGGGTAGCTTTGAGGTATGAAATAGTGAAGGCAGGAGAGGATCAAGTAGGTAAAAAGACAAGGGCGAGTAGAAATCCTTGGGTAACAGAAGAGATATTGACTTTAATTGATGAAAGGAGAAAATATAAAAATGCAGTAAATGAAGCAGGCAAACCCGAGGGGGAACCTGTTCCCCTACCGGGCGCGTCCCCAGGTGGCGGATAGGGGAAAGCTCTACAGATATGTAGGGTAGGTGGGAAATAAAATACCACCCGTGGACCAACACAGGACCAGAAATCCAAAGGCGACTGTCTCACATTGGGCGGTCTTTGGTCAGCGTCTGTTCCCCAGGTTAGGGGTGGCTGGGAAAAACCTCCAGGGCTAACAACCGTGGTTGTAAATTTGTGGCTCGAAGAGTCACCCCTTACATAATACTATCAATCATGGAAGAGTGTAATGTGAAACAAATTACCCCAGGTGGACAATCCACCGCACCAAGGTGCGGAAGCAGACTATCGGATTCTGGGGAGTCTGCAGCATTGCACAGAGATGAATCGGGACATGATAAGACATCAAGCAAATTGAAATGTAAAAAAACAAGTTACATAGCTACTTTCAATGTAAACTCTCTTTTAAAAACAGGAAAATTAAAACATCTTACAGATACCCTCAAACATCATAGAATACTCATAACGGCCGGCCGGTGTGGCCGTGCGGTTCTAAGCACTTCAGTTTGGAACCGCGTGACCGCTACGGTCGCAGGTTCGAATCCTGCCTCGGGCATGGATGTGTGTGACGTCCTTAGGTTAGTTAGGTTTAACTAGTTCTAAGTTCTAGGGGACTGATGACCTCAGTAGTTAAGTCCCATAGTGCTCAGAGCCATTTGAACCAATACTCATAACATCACTGCAAGAAACTCGATACATAGATGAAAACAATTTTGATTCCGGAGGTTTCAGAATATACAAAGGAAAGGTAGGCAAAAGAATAATGAAAAACACACCCCACCTCGGAACGGGCTTTATAATAGATAAAAGTATTTTAGACTCCATTATCAGCTTTCAATCACAATCGGAAAGACTCTCCACACTCACTTTTAAATCTGCTAATAGAGTATACACAATTGTGAATGCACATGCCCCCATAAATGAAGACAATAGGAAAAATAAGGAAAAGGTGGAACGTTTTTGGGAACAACTAGATGATGTGGTGCAAAAGATCCCAGACAAGCACAACATCTTACTTACGGGGGACTTCAATGCTCAAGTAGGAAAAGAGAAGAAATACAAAAATATTGTTGGAAACTACCCAGTGCACAATAGAACTAACCAAAATGGAGTCAGATTAGTAGAACTCTGCCAAGCGCATGGCTTGATCCTGAAATCCACAGCCTTTAAGAGACTACCCAGAAAACAGAAGACATGGACCTCACCAAACCCACACTTGGGTGAATTTCAACTTGATCATGTGGCGATAAAATGGAAACACCATACAGAAATACAAAATGTCAAAGTACTCAGAGGAGCAAACTTGGATTCTGATCACTATCTTTCTAAAATAAAACTCAAAATTATCCCCAAAAGGAAAGATAGAAACAGTAAACCCAAAAGCAGAAGATACGATCCAGAAAAGATAATGAATTCGAAGGAGTTTCCCCTCCCGACTCAAGATATAAGGAACCAAAATTGGGATCAAATGAAGGAAAGCCTACTAACCAAAGCTGAACAAATAGCACCTATAACCAAAATCAAAAAACACGCATGGTGGACAGAGGAATGTGACAAACTTATTGAGCAAAGAAAGAAAGCATGGCAACAGATGCAATCTCAGAAAAATGAATATAATAGGCAAAATTTCCTGAGTGTAAGAAAACTAGTGAGTAAAAACCTCAAAAGAATTAAAAAAGCACAAGAAGATCAACTCCTTTTGCAGATCAACGAAGACTTCAACAAAAACAAGACTAGGAGCTTTTACAGAACTTTTAAACAAAAAATAACCAAGTACAGCCCACCGACACTCCAATTACAAGATAAAAATGGTAATATTGCACACAACAACAGGGATAATTGCAAAATTTTGAGGGAATATTTCAGAAACCTTCTCAACTGTAAAGAACCAATTGAAAAAATGGATTTCAGCAACTCAACTTCAACAAGTCCTAACTCAGAACCACCCACCGTCGAGGAACGACAATCAATCATTTTGAATCTCAAAAACTATAAGGCTTCGGGAGAGAACCAAATTACAGCTGAACTGTGGAAAAATGTCAATAGAAATGCCATAGAATCTCTCCAAAACATATTTGAAGAAATATGGAAAACAGAAAGAATTCCGGATGAATGGAAGATGGCCCTCATTCACCCAATTCATAAGAGGGGATCCAGAACAGACCCCAACAATTACAGAGGGATTTCGCTCCTTGACGTAACATACAAAATACTGTCTAAAGTCCTTTTGAACAGAGCAGAACCCCAGCTAGATTGTCAACTTGGAGAATACCAGGCAGGCTTCAGAAAGGGAAGATGCTGCCCAGAACAAATTCTAAACCTCAAAAATCTTATGGCCTCCCAAAAATCGAGAGCAAAAGCATATGTCATCACATTCATTGACTTTCAAAAGGCGTACGACTCCATAGACAGGGAATCTCTAATCTCCATATTAAAAGAATTGAACCTAGACAATAAAACTACAAACCTAATTAGAGAAACCATCACCAACACATACTCCAAAATTAAATTTATGGGAGAACTCTCAGACCTATTTGAGATAAAAACTGGAGTACGACAAGGTGATGGACTCTCTCCATTGTTATTTAACTGTGCCCTAGAAAAAATAGTAAGAGAATGGAACAAGAAAATCAATAGTGGAATCCGACTAGGAACAAAAAACAAAGGCATCAAGGTTAATTGCCTAGCATTTGCAGATGATATGGCCCTACTAGCTGAAACATGGGAAGAAGCCAAAGAACAGATCCTCGAATTACAGAAACAAGCAGAGAAAATAGGCCTTAAAATTTCTTTTGAAAAAACCAAAATAATCACAAATATAAAAAAGCCAATGAAATATCTTAAAGTAAGAGACCAAAAGATCGAAATTGTTAAAGAATTCAAATATCTTGGTGAATGGATTAGCTGGAACGCCCTTGAGAAAAAAGCAATAGAATTAAGAAGAAACAAAGTTGAACTAGCCTTTCAGCTTACTAAAAATACTTATAATAAAAAGTCCCTCTCATGGAATTCAAAAATAAAACATTACAACACTGTCATTAAACCAGAAGCACTATATGCAGCTGAGACATTATCTATCACTAACCATGGCCCAATTGAAAGGCTAGAGATCAAAGAAAGAAAAATATTGAGAAAAATTTTAGGCCCCAAATTTCATAACGACAAACTAATTCATACCAAAAATGAAACACTCTACAAAACCACAGAAAAACTTTCGGATACAATGAGGAAAAGAAGAATTGAGTTTTATGGGCACATTCTCAGAATGAACCCAAATAGACTTACAAAAAGAATGTTTGACTACTTCAGGAATAAAAAATCCAAACCAAATTGGTTTATCCAAACAGAGAAAGACTTAAGAGAACTACACATCACAGAAAAAATGCTCACAGACAGGACCGCAAAAATGATAAGCAAAGACAGAAAAGAGGGATTCCAGCTCCAAAATAGAAAGAAAAGAACGATTGTCATCTCTGATGAGGAAAGAAAAGCAAGATCAGAAAGAATGAAGCAGTACTGGGCGAAAAGAAAGGCACAGAAGTGATTGATTCAACGTACCCCAAAGTTGGGTGAAACGAAGAAGAAGAAGAAGCAGGCAAAAAGGAATACAAACGTCTCAAAAATGAGATCGATAGGAAGTGCAAAATGGCTAAGCAGGGATGGCTACAGGACAAATTTAAGGATGTAGAGGCTTATCTCTTGAGGGGTAAGATAGATACTGCCTACAGGAAAATTAAAGAGATCTTTGGAGAAAAGAGAACCACTTGTATGAATATCAAGAGCTCAGATGGAAACCCAGTTCTAAGCAAAGAAGGGAAAGCAGAAAGGTGGAAGGAGTATATAGAGGGTCTATACAAGGGTGATGTACTTGAGGACAATATTATGGAAATGGAAGAGGATGTAGATGAAGATGAAATGGGAGATATGATACTGCGTGAAGAGTTTGACAGAGCACTGAAAGACCTGAGTCGAAACAAAGCTCCAGGATTAGACAATATTCCATTAGAACTACTGACAGCCTTGGGAGAGCCAGTCCTGACAAAACTCTACCATCTGGTGAGCAAGATGTACGAGACAGAAGAATATAATAATTCCAATCCCAAAGAAAGCAGGTGTTGACAGATGTGAAAATTACCGAACTATCAGTTTAATAAGTCACGGCTGCAAAATACTAACACGAATTCTTTACAGACGAATGGAAAAACTAGTAGAAGTCGACGAGGGAGAAGATCAGTTTGGGTTCCGTAGAAATATCGGAACACGTGAGGCAATACTGACCCTACGGCTTATCTTAGAAGCTAGATTAAGGAAAGGCAAACCTACGTTCCTAGCATTTGTAGACTTAGAGAAAGCTTTTGACAATGTTGACTGGAATACTCTCTTTCAAATTCTGAAGGTGGCAGGGTTAAAATACAGGGAACGAAAAGCTATTTACAATTTGTACAGAAACCAGATGGCAGTTATTAGAGTCGAGGGACATGAAAGGGAAGCAGTGGTTGGGAAGGGAGTGAGACAGGGTTGTAGCCTCTCCCCGATGTTATTCAGTCTCTATATTGAGCAAGCAGTGAAGGAAACAAAAGAAAATTTTGGAGTAGGTATTAAAATTCATGGAGAAGAAATAAAAACTTTGAGGTTCGCTGATGACACTGTAATTCTGTCATAGACAGCAAAGGACTTGGAAGAGCAGTTGAACGGAATGGACAGTGTCTTGAAAGGAGGATATAAGATGAACATCAACAAAAGCAAAACAAGGATAATGGAATGTAATCGAATTAAATTGGGTGATGCTGAGGGAATTAGGTTAGGAAATGAGACACTTAAAGTAGTAAAGGAGTTTTGCTATTTGGGGAGCAAAATAACTGATGATGGTTGAAGTAGAGAGGATATAAAATGGCAAGGAAAGCATTTCTGAAGAAGAGAAATTTGTTAACATCGAGTATAGGTGGAAGTGTCAGGAAGTCGTTTCTGAAAGTATTTGAATGGAGTGTAGCCATGTATGGAAGTGAAACATGGATGATAAATAGTTTGGACAAGAAGAGAATAGAAGCTTTCGAAATGTGGTGCTACAGAAGAATGCTGAAGATTAGATGGGTAGATCACATAACTAATGAGGAAGTATTGAATAGGATTGGGGAGAAGAGAAGTTTGTGGCACAACTTGACTAGAAGAAGGGATTGGTTGGTAGGACATGTTCTGAGGCATCAAGGGATCACCAGTTTAGTATTGGAGGGCAGCGTGGAGGATAAAAATCGTAGAGGGAGACCAAGAGATGAATACACTAAGCAGATTCAGAAGGATGTAGGTTGCAGTAGGTACTGGGAGGTGAAGAAGCTTGCACAGGATAGAGTAGCATGGAGAGCTGCATCAAACCAGTCTCAGGACTGAAGACCACAACAACAACATCTTGCAAACATCAATCTGCTATAAGTGAATCGTCACCTTTCCCTTATTTTATGTTTTATTACATTATTATTGCATTGTTAGCTGCAAAAGGCATTAGATGTGCTTGTTGGTACTACACACTTTAATGATTTTGATTGAGTTGAACTTACACTGCTGTGTTCTTCTTCAGTATGCCAGTGTGGAAGTGTGCACAGAATCAGCTAAGTGAAAAATTCATACAATATGCACATTTATTTATATATAAAGGGTGACTTTAGAATTTTTCATTGAGTGAGACTGCTTGTAGAAGACCGTGTGTTGATTTAAAGTTCTATTTTTGCATATTTTACCATTTGTGTCGCTTCTCCTGCATAATCTTTCATTGACTGTATCAATACCCGTTTGTATTGTGATATACTGTGAAATTTCAAACATTCGCAAGTACCGTGATAAACTAGTATGGTTATTGTAGGCTTAAAATAAATTGTGCTCTTTTAAAATTTTTAAGTACGGTAGGCCTGCCCTCATTCAAACCAATCTTTCTTTAATTTCGTTGTGCAGTTACATGAGAAATAGGTTAGTTTCAGAATTTTCAGACACTTGCAAAACAATATTTTCATTAAGTTAGTGGTAGGAGTGTTTGGAAATATAATTTAATTTGAAGCAAATCAGCATTTGTGGTTTACAGTTCAGTCAAAGTTCTGTATCTGCAGACTAAGTTGACCCTCAGCGTGGTGGCTGCCGAGTGTGACCACAAAGGCATTTCCCATATACAGGAGCTCCCCTCAGACACCGCGCAAAGTGTCAACTTTGTTTGCGTGTATATTATACATCACCCCTGAATTTCATTGTATATCAACACAAAAGAACGTTCATTTTTGAGAATTTTTGGAAGCTGCTATTGTCCTTTGTATACTCTATGAGCAATCTGTAACACATTTGGATTTATGATTTAGTTACTGTAACATATTTTCTAGCTAATGTTTTGTGTTACATCTAGTTTTCCATTAAGAGGAGTAGCCATATATATTATCTGAATTTATTGTAAATTAACTGGGTTTTCAAGTTGCTAACAACTATAATTAACACCAGAACATTTCAGGAAACTAGTAATTTTTACCACGTTTTTGTGTTGCCTTAATAGAAATCTTGTATTGTGTATTTGCTTCAATTCTTATAGGGAATTAACAACTTTTTAGCTCTACAGATTAAAAGGTAATCAGCACGTTTAATTTGAAGTCCTATGTTCACTGATTTGTAGTACATTGCATCAACTGAAATGCAGCCCCACTGTGCATGCTGTTCTCAAACATGGGATGAGTTGGTTGAAATTCATGAGCAGCTGGAAATCACCCTGACTGCTGTCAAACAATTGACAGCTGCTGCACCCAGTATGTTGGAAGATCTCCCGAGAGTCATGTACCTGCGATACCTGTATCAAAGTTGCCTGAAGTGCTATCCTCTCCTGTGAATCCCTTGCAGAAAGTACAGGACCTGTCATTAACCAGCCACTTGACTGCGAGTGGTGTGTCAATGGTAGGTCTAGGTGTGGTGTAGAGGGTAGACTGGGTACCAGTGAGGTCTCAGGGTGTTGTACTGAACCCCCGAACCAACAAGTCTGAGGTGCTATCTTTCTCTGAAACTGACTTAGTGGGACTCACTTCTCCCGTTGGGAACCCAGTTTTGTCCGGTGTCTGGAAGCGGCACACATAAGAGGGTAGGAATCTATTAATCATCGGCAGTTCAAACTTATGGTGAATGACGATACTCCTTACGGAAATGGCAACAAGGAACAGGGAAGGACATCAGGTGCACTCAGTCTTTATGTCTGGGGTCATCATTCAACACGCTGAAAAGGCTATTCCAGGAGCCACTGAGGGAATAGGGTGCAACCAACTGCACACAGTAGCGCACGTTGGAACAAATGATGCCTGTCGTCTGGGCTTCGAAATCATTCTTGGGTAATTCCAGTGATTGGCAGAGAAAGTTCAGAAGACTAGCCTTGTGCATGAAGTTTCAACAAAGCTCACAATTTTCAGCATTGTCTCCAGAACTGATCATGGGCCTTTGGTTCTGAGTCAAGTGGAGGGGCTGAACCAGAGACTTTGGAAATTCTGTGACAAACTAGGCTGCAACTTCCTGGACTTGTGCCATAGGGTTGAGAACTGTAGGGTCCCACCAAATAGGTCAGGTGTGCACTACACATCAGAGGCTGCTACTAAGGTGTGGGGTGCACAAAAGGGTTTTTTAGTTTAGGCGACCCTCCGTCCAATCCAGATAATGATATCTGTAGGAAATGCAGAAGTATCAATGTAAGATCGAAAGAAATGCCTCCCACAGGTGAGAGTATTAAAATCTTAATGGTAAACTGCCGAGGCATTCACAACAAAGTGTCAGAGTTTGAAGCACTCATGAAAAGCGGTGAAGCTCGTATATTACTAGGTACTGAAATAGATAACAGTGAGATTTTTGGGGAAAATATAAGTGTGTATCGAAAGGATAGGCAAATGGGAAATGGAGATGGTGTATTTGTTGCAGTAGACAAAAAATTCAAACCCACCAAGACAGAAATTGAAGCTGCATTTGAGGTTGTTTGGGCAAGACTCAGTATCAGGGGTAGGCATAAAATGATAGTTGGATCCTTCCATTGCCCACCAGACTCATCTCCTGGTGTAACCGAAAACTTTAGTGTAATTGTATGTAAGTTCTCCAATCATACCATAACCATCAGTGGAGACTTTACTCATCCAACAATTAATTGGGAAAATTACAGTTTTGTTAGTGGTGTGCCTGATAAGACATCCTGTGAAACTTTACTAAATGCCTTCTCTGAAAACTACCTACAACAGAGAGTTAGGAACCCTACTTCTCCAAATTAAATTTCATGTGATCCTATTCTGAATACCAGTTCCCACGTGTGGAGATCTGAGAAACTGGTGTCTGGGGGGAGAACCCAGATGGTGTGGGTAGTAAAACAGGCACCAACGTCATTATTGTCATGATCTGCAACAGGATATTGCATGTTGACAGTATACATCTTCTGGCTACGCCCATTCATCACATTCCTTGATGTTGACGTCGTCCTCACCAAAGACCAGCTACACACTTCTGTCCACATTAAACTTGTTAATAAACAACACATTCTTTCCATGTCACATGTTCTCTCCTATAAAGCCATGGCATTCGAGGTAAACATATTTGTTTGGAGGCAGACTCTCCACAGCAATACACCACCATTCTCACCTGAGCCTTCACTGGAAATAGTTACTCCACCAGCCTAGTTCAAAAGCAGTTTTCCCAGGCCATCACATCCATTCCCAGTACTGCTGAACCCTCCAAAAACCAACTTCAGAGCATGCCACTAGTCACTCAGTATTATCCTCATCTGGAATGTGTTAATCAGCTACTTCGACAAGGCCATGACTTCGTAAAATCATACCCTGAAATGAAATTCATTCTGTCTGAGATTTTGATTACCAAACCTAGAATAACTTTTCATTGCCCTCTCAGTCTCTGCAATATTTTTGTCAGACCCTATGCTCCTTCTGCACCCATCTCCCTACCCTACGGCTCCAACACCTGTGACCATCCCCACTGCAAGACTTGCCCTGTGCACCATCCTACCACCACTTATATCAGCTCTGTAAATGGCAAAACATATGCTATAAAAAAGGGAGAGCAACCTGTGGAACAACACATTTCATATACCAGCTGATACGTAAACACTGTTTGGCTTTTTACTTCGGCATGACTACCACCGAATTATCAGTTCTGAATGGGCATAGGCAGGTGTACATTGTCAACACGCAGTATCCTGTTGCAGAGCATGACAATTATGACATTGGTGCCTGTTTTATCACACACACCATCTGGGTTCTTCCCCCAGACACCAGTTTCTCAGAACTCTGTAGGTGGGAACTAGTGCTACAACATGGCCTTGGTTATCACCATCCACTTGGCCTTAATTTACGTTAATTTCTTCTGTCTCAGCATTTCTTCACAGTAACTACTCCTTTCTTCACTCTGTTTTAGTTTTCAACATCTTTCTTTTTCTTAATTGTCTATTTTTCGTCGTCCCCTCCCATCTCTGTTACATACAACGCACTTAGCTTTTCATTCTTATTAACTCGTGCACAATGTTTAAGCAGTAATCTCCGTCTTGCTTATTACCCTGTCTTCCATCATTAAGCTATCAGGTTTTCAAATCTTGTCTGGTGCAGTCCCAAAAATTAGTCTTTCCTTCTCATCCCATCTGGTAAGTCTCCCCTGACCTGTGGTTCTGGGTGACTTTCCCAAAATCTACCCCTTTTCCTAGACCTCTCCAGCCCTTTTCATTCAGCCTTCTTCCTTTCCATTCAACCCTTCTGCCTGAAGAAGGAACCTCTGGCTCAAAAAGCTTGCCTAGTTATAATCTGCTTTTATGTGTCTATTCTGCCGCCACTTGGTCATTAGATTTTTTTATCTATCCGGTTACATTATTTTGTCAAAAATTGATTGTTTACATAGTAATCAGACTTTGTCACAAGAAATTTAGAATACAATGTTCGACTTGTGAAAATGCAAATTTGCATGCAATGAGATGGGGATGGTGCGCAATCAGCATGTTACCAAACCAACTGCTTCCCTAAATTATTAAAAACTGAAACATGAAAAGAGGCTTTACATATTATTGGTAAAGAATAGCAGTGCATATTCTAATAAATAACAACAGTGTTCAGGTTAATTACTTTTATAATTAATTATAAAATTACAGAGAGCAATAAAATGGCATGCTTACATTCTCCAGGACATGAGACAAGAGAGGAGGCTATACTCCTTAGCTTGTTTTAAAATAGAAAATATAAAATCGATCACAGATACTTTCAGTACAATGATGTAAGTTAGGTAGAACCTCAAAATGATTAGCTCACTGACATTAAGAGAGACATTAATTTATTACAACTTCTAGTATTATGTGAAATTAAATTCTTTACGTGCATCCTAGACTGTGTTGGAAAGGGAGCATATTTTCTTTGAATCATGAGTTCACATTAGAAAGTGTTCAAGACCAGATTGCCTGAATCTCAGATTTGGTATCCAAACACTGTAAAGTTGTTTAACTCCAGCATATAACGTGGCACAGTGATATTATCTGCTACAAAAGTCAGATGCTTACTAGAATATTTATTCATGACAAAAACCACAATTTGTCTTTTTAAGGGAACAGTTTGGTTATTATATGTAAGTACTCACCGATGCCTGGTGGTGACCTGATAACTACTCCATACATTTTTTCCTTGACTAGACATCCAAGATTCCTGTTATCAACTTAAAAGCTCAGCGGAATATTGTTTGCTGATAGTCTTTGTAGCAGATTGCTTGGCACTGAGTTTTCTTGTTGGACACAAGAGTGAACTGTTTATATGTGTGCAATGCTGTTGCTCAGCAGTCAGGCACATAAACATATCTTCTTTTTTGGCAATGGTGACTAATTTCTAAAATCTTTGAGCTATTTTTGTGGATTTGTGATTACATTTGTATGTTGTATTGATATTTCAAACAACAGTGCCGTGCCAGAACATCCTCTTATTGACAGGTCTAATAACTTGAGGGTTGATGCCTGGACCTCTGTAACTGGAGATAGGGAATTTACTAGGTCTTTTACAAGAGAATTGGGATATGATTTATTGCCCTTTTCACTTTGGCAATTAAGATTGGTAATCCAAGCATCATATGTTAGATTATACTTTTAACAATGTTGAAACTACAAAGGTTTGCTTATTAAAATGAATCAACAGTAATCTGCCAATTTCATCAAAGAACAAACCATTGGGACCCCCTAATGGTTTTAATTTCTAGGTCAGTTTGTGTATCTGTGAACTTCAGTGTAACTTCAGAAATAGGATCAGTAATGTTACAGTGTTATAGATTTACTGATAACTGATGCTGATGAAGTTTCTCAATGTTCATTTGTTTCATCAAAACCCAGATATGTAAGCAGAGGTTCTGTCAATGTTGACTTATCTTACTGAATCAGCAAGTAATTGTCACTACTTTAATATTGGGGGACAACAGTAGCTTCATTTGCACAATCTGAACGTAAATGCTTCATGCAAATACACTATGACAAGCATGATATCCAGCAATTAGCCATTGCAGATGCGCAAATGATCTGTGAAGATTATGGACCAAATCAAAACCCATATGTGAAGTGAAGTCTGTCACAAACATACACTTAACCGTACTAAGGAGATCCCAAGCATCAACTAAGTACATAACTCAATACTTACTATGTTCTTGCTAGCAATACTAGTAGGCCGAACATAAACAAGAGTACTGACTCTACACTGGGTAGCATCCAGTCAAATTGAGAGATGCTGGGCATCGACGAGGCCCTTGATACATGCCTCAGCATCAGAGATATTTTTGGTCATTGTGCTAAGTTCCTTTGCACAGTTCACTTTTTGGATTTGAATTCTATGTTATTCATAGCTTACAATTTTTCTCTGCGAAAATTTTCATAAATGATCAGGCAACTGTGAGTGTGTATTACCATATTTTATGGACTACAAGATGCTACAGACTATAAGACACACCATAATTTTTAAAAAATAACATTTTTACCATTTTTATTATCAGATTCTAAAGCAATACTAAAAAAATTCTTAGTTTAAGAAACCAAACTGACCTTTAAAATCCCTGAAATCTTCATCTGAGCTTTCACCACCACCACCACCACCACCACCACCAGCATCTCCTCCTCCTCCTCCTCCTCCTCCTCCATCACCATCACCGTTGTCCCCTTCATATATAACACAGTCTTCACTGCAATTGAGAGCATTACACTTCTTGGAAGATTTAACAATAATGTCTGCTCTCGCTCTAGACCATGACTGCTTTAACCACTGACAATTGTTTGATTGTAGGTCATTTTAAAGCTCAGTTCGGTGTGAACTCATGTTGACTTTCATCCATCATATACTTGTTCCATTCCTCTGTCACTGAAACTTTGACTTATTTATTGAGACATCGAGAGGTTGCAATTGTGAAGTGATTCCTCCCGGAATAAGAGGAAGCTCTGTATTTCCCTTTCTCACTTTCACAGAATTTTTCAAATGACTACTAAACCGATCTAGCGCAAGAACAAAACTCTTTTTTGATAAAGCACCTACCTTTCTTTCTCTCCCACACTCTGTTAATCCATAATTTCATATCAGCCTTGTCCATTCAACCCTTGTCATGTACCATACGTGACCAGCATCTGGCGGTATTTCATACGATTTTGGGCTTGAAAATGATCATTCGATTAAGTTTAGTACCATCAACACAACATGAAAAGATAACAGTTTAGTGCATTTTTTATGTCCACTTGCTATTATAGTCTGGGTTTAATCACCTTTCATTGCAACAGTTCTGTTACTCAGTACATCAAATGTCAGAGCAGTTTCATCCACGTTTGCTATTTCGCTTAGTTCCACACTGGTTTTTTAAGATATTTTCTCTTCATACTCTTGAGACATTTTGGTTTTGGTTTGCTTGCTGAGTCCATGGTGCTTCATAACCCTGTAGCATCAACCAACTCCATCCTTAAAGTCTGTTAAAGTTCCACTGTAGCACTAGTTTATTAGCGTTAATTCCAGTGCCATTTTACAGTATCCTTCAATCCATTTCAATATGTCATCTTCTAGTTTTAGCCATTTTGCATTCAGTGCTCTATCTGCACATTTAGCCTTCCTCATTTTTTTCATTTCAAAGCCTGCCAATCACAAATGGTGTTTTCTGCTGGTGGAGGGCCAAAATGCAACTCAGCTGCTCTGTTTCCATGTTGTTCGGCATTTGCTATTACTTTCAAATTATAGCTCCATTTTGAAACTGGTTACTTGAAAAAATATTGTACTGTTACTGATAACGCAAATCACTTTCACTTCAAGTTCACTGGCACGGTCGACTGCAATGGCACGTCATAGACTACACAGTGTTCTGGGTTTGTGAAGACGGGATTGGAGGGAGACAGTCTTAGCAAGCTTGTGAATCCTCACATTTCACGTCTGTTGCATCAGTGGACTGCTGCTGCCATTGGAATCCAACGTTGCCAGACAGAGATAGATTTCCTGCAACATCGAATATACGACCATTTTTAAGATTGGCGGGAATTTTAAATCAAATACTGGACATTTTTATATTAATTTCAAGTATAAGACGCACCTGAACTTTGGGGGCAATTTTTTGAAGAAAAAAGTGTATCCTATAGTCTGTAAAATACGGTATGTGTATCTTCTTTCACATAAAAAATTCGAAATCATAGTCTATGATAACTCACGTGCAGCACAAGATCCTTTCAAAATACAAAACAGAGTTTCAGAACTATAAATGGGTACAGCTACGGAGATTCAGACAGGATTTTTTTTTTAAATTCAAATACAGCATCACTGCCCTGTATGTACCATTTTATAAATATAACTGTTCATCAAGAAATATTACATTACAGTAATAAGAAAATACAGAAAAATTCAGACATTCACACTCCTTCCACAAGACAGCAAGATAATTTTCATATTTTGCCAAAATACAATAACAGATGCCAAATAGGAACCTATCATATGGGAATAAGACCGTACAACAAACTTCCTAATGCTATAAAATATGCCACTGGCTAAAACAGTTTGAGACAAGTGTGGACATATTTTTACAGCATCATTTCACCAATTCAGTAAGATATTTTGACAACATGTAGTAGCATTATACACTCCTGGAAATTGAAATAAGAACACCGTGAATTCATTGTCCCAGGAAGGGGAAACTTTATTGACACATTCCTGGGGTCAGATACATCACATGATCACACTGACAGAACCACAGGCACATAGACACAGGCAACAGAGCATGCACAATGTCGGCACTAGTACAGTGTATATCCACCTTTCGCAGCAATGCAGGCTGCTATTCTCCCATGGAGGCGATCGTAGAGATGCTGGATGTAGTCCTGTGGAACGGCTTGCCATGCCATTTCCACCTGGCGCCTCAGTTGGACCAGCGTTCGTGCTGGAAGTGCAGACCGCGTGACACGACGCTTCATCCAGTCCCAAACATGCTCAATGGGGGACAGATCCGGAGATCTTACTGGCCAGGGTAGTTGACTTACACCTTCTAGAGCACGTTGGGTGGCACGGGATACATGCGGACGTGCATTGTCCTGTTGGATCAGCATGTTCCCTTGCCGATCTAGGAATGGTAGAACGATGGGTTCGATGACGGTTTGGATGTACCGTGCACTATTCAGTGTCCCCTCGACGATCACCAGTGGTGTACGGCCAGTGTAGGAGATCGCTCCCCACACCATGATGCCGGGTGTTGGCCCTGTGTGCCTCGGTCGTATGCAGTCCTGATTGTGGCGCTCACCTGCACGGCGCCAAACACGCATACGACCATCATTGGCACCAAGGCAGAAGCGACTCTCATCGCTGAAGACGACACGTCTCCATTCGTCCCTCCATTCACGCCTGTCGCGACACCACTGGAGGCGGGCTGCACGATGTTGGGGCGTGAGCGGAAGACGGCCTAACGGTGTGCGGGACCGTAGCCCAGCTTCATGGAGACGGTTGCGAATGGTCCTCGCCGATACCCCAGGAGCAACAGTGTCCCTAATTTGCTGGGAAGTGGTGGTGCGGTCCCCTACGGCACTGCGTAGGATCCTACAGTCTTGGCGTGCATCCGTGCGTCGCTGCGGTCCGGTCCCAGGTCGACGGGCACGTGCACCTTCCGCCGACCACTGGCGACAACATCGATGTACTGTGGAGACCTCACGCCCCACGTGTTGAGCAATTCGGCGGTACGTCCACCCGGTCTCCCGCATGCCCACTATACGCCCTCGCTCAAAGTCCGTCAACTGCACATACGGTTCACGTCCACGCTGTCGCGGCATGCTACCAGTGTTAAAGACTGCGATGGAGCTCCGTATGCCACGGCAAACTGGCTGACACTGACGGCGGCGGTGCACAAATGCTGCGCAGCTAGCGCCATTCGACGGCCAACACCGCGGTTCCTGGTGTGTCCGCTGTGCCGTGCGTGTGATCATTGCTTGTACAGCCCTCTCGCAGTGTCCGGAGCAAGTATGGTGGGTCTGACACACCGGTGTCAATGTGTTCTTTTTTCCATTTCCAGGAGTGTATGTATCAATTCATGATTTATAATTTAACATGAAGCATTAACATGTTATACAGGGTGTTACAAAAAGGTACGACCAAACTTTCAGGAAACATTCCTCACACACAAATAAAGAAAAGATGTTATGTGGACATGTGTCCAGAAACGCTTAATTTCCATGTTAGAGCAAGTACAGTATGTACTGTACTTCCTCGATTCAGCGCCAGTTGGCCCAATTGAAGTAAGGTAATGTTGACTTCGGTGCTTGTGTTGACATGCGACTCATTGCTCTACAGTACTAGCATCAAGCACATCAGTACGTAGCATCAGCAGGTTAGTGTTCATCACGAACATGGTTTTGCAGTCAGTGCAATGTTTACAAATGCGGAGTTGGCAGTCGCCCATTTGATGTATGGATTAGCATGGGGCAATAGCCGTGGCGCAGTACGTTTGTATCGAGACAGATTTCCAGAACGAAGGTGTCCCAACAGGAAGACGTTCGAAGCAATTGATCGGCGTCTTAGGGAGCACGGAACATTCCAGCCTATGACTCGTGACTGGGGAAGACCTAGAATGACGAGGAAACTTGCAATGGATCAGGCAATTCTTCGTGCAGTTGACGATAACCCTAATGTCAGCGTCAGAGAAGTTGCTGCTGTACATGGTAACGTTGACCACGTCACTGTATGGAGAGTGCTACGGGAGAACCAGTTGTTTATGTACCATGTACAGCGTGTGCAGGCACTATCAGCTTGCAATGGACGAGGCAATTCTTTGTGCAGTTGACGATAACCCTAATGTCAGCGTCAGAGAAGTTGCTGCTGTACCAGGTAACGTTGACCACATCACTGTATGGAGAGTGCTACGGGAGAACCAGTTGTTTCCGTACCATGTACAGCGTGTGCAGGCACTATCAGCAGCTGATTGGCCTCCACGGGTACACTTCCGCGAATGGTTCATCCAACAATGTGTCAATCCTCATTTCAGTGCAAATGTTCTCTTTACGGATGAGGCTTCATTCCAACGTGATCAAATTGTAAATTTTCACAATCAACATGTGTGGGCTGACGAGAATCCGCACACAATTGTGCAATCATGTCATCAACACAGATTTTCTGTGAACGTTTGGGCAGGCATTGTTGGTGACGTCTTGATTGGGCCCTATGTTCTTCCAACTATGCTCAATGGAGCACGTTATCACGATTTCATACGGGATACTCTACCTGTGCTGCTAGAACATGCGCCTTTACAAGTACGACACAACATGTGGTTCATGCACAATGGAGCTCCTGCACATTTCAGTTGAAGTGTTCTTACGCTTCTCAACAACAGATTCGGTGACTGATGGATTGGTAGAGGCGGACCAATTCCATGGCCTCCACTCTCTCCTGACCTCAACCCTCTTGCTTTCATTTATGGGGGCATTTGAAAGCTCTTGTCTATGCAACTCCGGTACCAAATGTAGAGACTCTTCGTGCTCGTACAGTGGACGGCTGTGATACAATACGCCATTCTCCAGGGCTGCATCAGGGATTCCATGCGACGGAGGGTGGATGCATGTATCCTCGCTAACGGAGGACATTTTGAACATTTCCTGTAACAAAGTGTTTGAAGTCACGCTGGTACGTTCTGTTGCTGTGTTTCCATTCCATGATTAATGTGATTTGAAGAGAAGTAATAAAATGAGCTCTAACATGGAAAGTAAGGGTTTCCGGACACATGTCCACATAACATATTTTCTTTCTTTGTGTGTGAGGAATGTTTCCTGAAAGTTTGGCCATACCTTTTTGTAACACCCTGTATAGTTGTACACATGGATTTATTTATATTTATGAAACAGAATGTACCAATGTATAAAAAAAAATTCACTGTAAAATTTTGCTTAAGACACCCATTATAGTAAAGTATGTTGTACTGTAAATTATCCAAAGAACACATAATAAACATTTAACAGCTGGTCAGACTGTCTGCCGTCACACTAGTGTGAGCAAATTATCTGACAAAGCTCATCTTGGCATAAAAAGATATTTAACTGCTTTGGGTAAGAACACTAATTAGCATTAATTAATATTAACATACGAATTTCAAAATGAATTCTAGTTTTAAGACTCACAGAAAGTGATTTTATTATTCAGTGCATATTTTGTATATTACCTTCTGGATGTTACACTGACTGCTAATAAATGTTTTGTCACCATACAAAACAATGTAATATAATATTTTATAATAATATTTTTTTATATCTGTGTTTGCTATTACTGTTATTGTAGGCATTTTTAACATGATGCAGTATCACATAAGTGCATGAAACTTCCTTTCAAGTAGACGGTATAATAGTATTAGTGAAGACCCTCAAAGTGTAAAAGTTATGACAAAATTGTGTGAAAGTGTCAACAGTACATAAGACAGATAAATTCTGTGTTGGTAAAATTCAGGAGTTCAGTGATTTTAAATTCCTTTTTAGGTTTCTGAAATTACATACCAAAACATTTATTTAACCAGAATGAAATTATACAGGGTGATTCAAAAAGAATACCACAACTTTAAAAATGTGTATTTAATGAAAGAAACATAATATAACCTTCTGTTATACATCATTACAAAGAGTATTTAAAAAGGTTTTTTTTCACTCAAAAACAAGTTCAGAGATGTTCAATATGGCCCCCTCCAGACACACGAGCAATATCAACCCGATACCCCAACTCGTTCCACACTCTCTGTAGCATATCAGGCGTAACAGTTTGGATAGCTGCTGTTATTTCTCGTTTCAAATCATCAATGGTGGCTGGGAGAGGTGGCCGAAACACCATATCCTTAACATACCCCCATAAGAAAAAATCGCAGGGGGTAAGATCACGGCTTCTTGGAGGCCAGTGATGAAGTGCTCTGTCACGGGCTGCCTGGCGGCCGATCCATCGCCTCGGGTAGTTGACGTTCAGGTAGTTACGGACAGATAAGTGCCAATAAATAATTGATTGTGGAATTTGCAGCTCTCTGCTAGCTCTGCGAGTCGATTTTCCTGGGCTGCGAACAAATGCTTGCTGGATGCGTGCTACATTTTCATCACTCGTTCTCAGCCGTCCAGAACTTTTCCCTTTGCACAAACACCCATTCTCTGTAAACTGTTTATACCAACGTTTAATACACCACCTATCAGGAGGTTTAACACCATACTTCGTTCGAAATGCACGCTGAACAACTGTCGTCGATTCACTTCTGCCGTACTCAATAACACAAAAAGCTTTCTGTTGAGCGGTCGCCATCTTAGCATCAACTGACGCTGATGCCTAGTCAACAGCGCCTCAAGCGAACAAATGTACAACTAAATGAAACTTTATAGTTCCCTTAATTCGCCGACAGATAGTGCTTAGCTCTGCCTTTTGTCATTGCAGAGTTTTAAATTCCTAAAGTTGTGGTATTCTTTTTGAATCACCCTGTATTTCAAACATATTTGTATCCTGCAAACAAGAACTGGAATGAGACGTGCATTTTTCATCAGTAGTATTCCAAGGTTTTCCTCTGAACTAAGATGTGTCACCTATTAGAAATCATTTAAAATACAAAATGTTCAAGTAAAGTATTTTCAGTAATAAATAATTTTTTTATCTCATTTTGTCAGCTGAATTACACCTCTGGTAGGTGATTCACAGACCATAAATGACTTAAGCATAACTTTTTTCATGTTCAAAGAGTCCCCCTTTATTTTGTATCTTGACAAATCTTAATATTTTATCTTGAATTAAAATTCATAAAAAATAAATTAATCATACGAATCATTAGTTGAGTGACAAGCCTGCAAAATGAAGTGTCCATTTAGATGAAAAACTTTATGTTATGGAATTATGGATTTCATGAAAAACAACTATGGAAGTGTCCTCATTTGAGGGTAGGCAACTTAAAATATTTAAAAATGAAACATTGTGTCAAATAAAAATTTAAGCTGTCATCCATTTTAGACTCACAACTATTTAAATACTTACAGCATTCTTTCTTTTCCTTTTGATGTTATCATGAATCTGGGAAAAAAAGAAAGGTAAGCTGGTACTAAGAGAACTTGACATTGGCAATGTTCAAAGCAGTCTTCACAAGCAATGGATCTCATAACACTAGGTATAGAAAGCTAGTCAAAATCCAAAATTGACAACAGTGACTTTTTTTTGGTTAAATATGGGTGTTGTTGTGTTAACACCTCTCCATGTACACTTCACAATCCATGTCAAGATGGGCAGGACTGGAAATTTGCGAAAGCAGCATGGTGCAATAGTCCGGTTCACCGCAGTGGTGAGGTGCATTTCCTCATGTTGCACTACTGTGGTCCCCTTCATGACTGAAAGTGAGGCCCTATCACAATAAAGTTGGGCAGAGCTGCTATAAATACTCTCCACTCAGTCCCTTCTCTTTGACTGCTGCCAATGACAAGACACTTACTACACCACTCTTTGGTCCCAAGTGGGTTAATCATTTTCCATCTATGTCGAGCCACATATCCACTAGCTGCTGGTCTGTGAGCCACTGCGAGACCTGATGATACTGGCGCTTGAGCCAGTGCCACCAAGAGAGGACAATCTCCAGGGTGACTGACTGGCCTCTGGGCATCACCAAGGGATCTCGAGTTTCACACCTGCGAGTCAGATGCCTTACCGCCAAATTCCTAGCCAGCTGCTGCTACTTTGGTGTCCTGCTCAGCATCACCCTGCTGCTACAGCCAAGCATGTCACTGTATTTTATGCTGAGGTAGCAGCTGCTGCCTTGTGGTCTGTGCACGCCCCCAAGTCACCACCAACAACCTCTTTACAAGCATCTTACTGAATGAAGAATGTTCTAGCTGACTGAGATCTTGATTCCACAACCACTGCGAAGGAATGTGGCAAGACCACAGTTATACTTGCAAACTCTTGTACTCTTTCTCCTTTCTGAGCAGGTTGAGTCGACTTGTAACCAACAATAGACTCAGGTGATAAGTGGGCTGTGATGGATAATCACAAGTGGAGTCTAATGACACATGGAGACATGAAACCACTGAACTTGCTGGTGATTTTAAAGCAACTATACAAAGGTCATTTATGATCTCTAGCATAGAGTGA
Organism: Schistocerca americana; assembly: GCF_021461395.2. NCBI lineage: Eukaryota > Metazoa > Arthropoda > Insecta > Orthoptera > Acrididae > Schistocerca > Schistocerca americana. Next base: position 569,369,656 of record NC_060119.1, on the reverse strand, counting down.
AACTTGATGGGACATTGTTTCATCTGGGAGAAAATTATCAGTGCCACACTACCACAAGGTTCAGCTCTTGTGAAGGGGAATCAATTACAGTGTGTATGAAGCCACTAAGGATTAATTTGCGAGATAAAATACTGCAAAGTGTGGAAAAACTACTAGGGGTGAGTGTAGGAATTGAAGTATCAGTAATCTTATTAGGTCTGGTTGAACCACTAAAAGAGAATGACAAACTAAATAACACAGGGTAAGCTTTCGCAACAAACTGTTGCCTCATCAGGAAAGAGGGAAGGAGAGGGAAAGACGAAAGGAAGTGGGTTTTAAGGGAGAGAGTAAGGAGTCATTCCAATCCCGGGAGCGGAAAGACTTACCTTAGGGGGGAAAAAAGGACGGGTATACACTCGCACACACACACATATCCATCCACACATATGTCTGCTTGTGTCTGTATATGTGTGGATGGATGTGTGTGTGTGTGCGCGAGTGTATACCCGTCCTTTTTTCCCCCTAAGGTAAGTCTTTCCGCTCCCGGGATTGGAATGACTCCTTACCCTCTCCCTTAAAACCCACTTCCTTTCGTCTTTCCCTCTCCTTCCCTCTTTCCTGATGAGGCAACAGTTTGTTGCGAAAGCTTGAATTTTGTGTGAATGTATGTGTCTGTCTGTGTTTCTATCGACCTGCCAGCGCTTTCGTATGGTAAGTCACATCATCTTTGTTTTTAAATATATTTTTCCCGCGTGGAATGTTTCCCTCTATTATTTATATCACACACACACACACACACACACACACACACACACACACACACTAAGATCATTTGATGAATCATCTCTCATCATGCCCACATAGGCTTCAGTATCTTTGTTGCTGCTGTCATCATCTCACAAATTACAATATTTTGCATGGTTTCTTCTCTTATACCTTCTACATTCAACTTCGTATTCTCTTTGCATACATGGTTCACAATGTTCTTCCAATTTTCTAGCGTTACTTTTGCGACAGCCTCATATAACAGCCTCTCTTTGTCTCACAACATAAAGTTGTTTTTTTTCCCACTCCATTTCATCTGTTTTTATCTGAGCCCAGACAAGTTTGACAACATTGTAATGGCAGTGACACAGTGAAGATGTGTAACTTTGTGGGCACGGTTCTCTGCTGACGTATCAACTGTGTACTTTGTCTTCTATGGCTTGTGTTGCTTCACTAATTCCAGAAGTTCCACTTTTCGCATATTCTGTTCAAAATCTAAAAATCTTTCCACCAGCTGGCTATTTCATCTCTCCCTGCAATAGCCGTTGGTGCCTTATTTAACTGTACAGAATGGTATGGTGTGATATCCATTACAAAAACACTAACGGTACTCACATTTGGTAGCAAACGATTAATAAATCAATCTTTAAATGTATCTGATGATAATCAACAAGTTATTTTGATTGAATCATCATTATAGCACTGGGTACAAAACCGTTCATAGGGTCAACATGAACAATAATTTAGTCGCCCTCCCTTACCAGTTGGCAAACTCACAGTGCAGTGGCACGTGTGGCCTGTTCATGCAACGTATCATGCATGAAGCACATGGACCCATGCTTTGTCAATCCATATTATATTCTCCAGATTCGCTGCTAGCAACTCACACAGGAAATGCGACCTCCATGCCACAATGTCTCCATGTTCCATAGTAACGCTCTTCTCGAGAACTTTTTCCACCAGAAGCCAATTTCTTTTTTTAACAATGGAGAGACTTGTCATTCTGCCTGTGAATAAATCACTACCCAACAACACTTTTAAGTGTTAGGTATTCCTTCCTGGTGTAGTATGTCTACAGGGTGTTTCAAAAATGACCGGTATATTTGAAACGGCAATAAAAACTAAACGAGCAGCGATAGAAATACACTGTTTGTTGCAATATGCTTGGGACAACAGTACATTTTCAGGCGGGCAAACTTTCGAAATTACAGTAGTTACAATTTTCAACAACAGATGGCGCTGCAAGTGATGTGAAAGATACAGAAGACAACGCAGTCTGTGGGTGCGCCATTCTGTACGTCGTCTTTCTGCTGTAAGCGTGTGCTGTTCACAACGTGCAAGTGTGCTGTAGACAACATGGTTTATTCCTTAGAACAGAGGATTTTTCTGGTGTTGGAATTCCACCGCCTAGAACACAGTGTTGTTGCAACAAGACGAAGTTTTCAACGGAGGTTTAATGTAACCAAAGGACCAAAAAGCGATACAATAAAGGATCTGTTTGAAAAATTTCAACGGACTGGGAACGTGACGGATGAACGTGCTAGAAAGGTAGGGCTACCGCGTACGGCAACCACAGAGGGCAACGCGCACCTAGTGCAGCAGGTGATCCAACAGCGGCCTCGGGTTTCCGTTCGCCGTGTTGCAGCTGCGGTCAAAATGACGCCAACGTCCACGTATCGTTTCATGCGCCAGAGTTTACACCTCTATCCATACAAAATTCAAATGCGGCAACCCCTCAGCGCCGCTACCATTGCTGCACGAGAGACATTCGCTAACGATATAGCGCACAGGATTGATGACGGCGATATGCATGTGGGCAGCATTTGGTTTACTGACGAAGCTTATTTTTACCTGGACGGCTTCGTCAATAAACAGAACTGGCGCATATGGGGAACCGAAAAGCCCCATGTTGCAGTCCCATCGTCCCTGCATCCTCAAAAAGTACTGGTCTGGGCCGCCATTTCTTCCAAAGGAATCATTGGCCCATTTTTCAGATCCGAAACGATTACTGCATCACGCTATCTGGACATTCTTCGTGAATTTGTGGCGGTACAAACTGCCTTAGACGACACTGCGAACACCTCGTGGTTTATGCAAGATGGTGCCCGGCCACATCGCACGGCCGACGTCTTTAATTTCCTGAATGAATATTTCGACGATCGTGTGATTGCTTTGGGCTATCCGAAACATACAGGAGGCGGCGTGGATTGGCCTCCCTATTCGCCAGACATGAACCCCTGTGACTTCTTTCTGTGGGGACACTTGAAAGACCAGGTGTACCGCCAGAATCCAGAAACAATTGAACAGCTGAAGCAGTACATCTCATCTGCATGTGAAGCCATTCCGCCAGACACATTGTCAAAGGTTTCGGGTAATTTCATTTAGAGACTACGCCATATTATTGCTACGCATGGTGGATATGTGGAAAATATCGTACTATAGAGTTTCCCAGACCGCAGCGCCATCTGTTGTTGAAAATTGTAACTACTGTAATTTCGAAAGTTTGTCTGCCTGAAAATGTACTGTTGTCCCAAGCATATTCCAACAAACGGTGTATTTCTATCGCTGCTCGTTTAGTTTTTATTGCCGTTTCAAATATACCGGTCATTTTTGAAACACCCTGTATATACGTTGCCCCGATAGCACTTTCATCAAAGTGGTCTATTTCAGTCACACGACACGGTCTCTTCTGCGACTTTCCAGGAATCACAATAACAGGGCTCCCAGCTGAAATTGAGTCTATCATTTGTGACCCTCCTCACTTTCACTGTAGAGCTGTTCAATGGTACTGCTACTACGTCAATCACTTTATCAAAGATCACCAACTGTCCCTCTACCTTTCAAAGTAGAAACACAATCTGTGTGTAAATTTGTATATTTGAGATTTCACCGTAGCTCCTTTCCCAATAGGTCTCATCTCTGCAGTACAGGAAGCCATCTCTCTCTCTCTCTCTCTCTCTCTCTCTCTCTCTCTCACACACACACATACACACACACACACACACACACACACACACACACACACACACACACACACACACGGCACTACAGCAACACTGGAGCATTGCCATGGGGTAATGTAAACAAAAAGTTGGAAGCATTAATATCAAGGACATGGGGAACAGAAATAATGCAGAATCAGTTCAAATGAAACACTTTTAACGTGCTGCTATGGTACATCATACCATTACATACCGGTACCATTACTGCTACAAAAAGGGTCTTAATACGGTGCTCATCAGTGTCCAGAAGAGTCTGAAAGCACAGGATTGCATAGCAGAACGAAGCTTGTCTGTAGGTATTGTAACAGCACCACAGATTAAGATAGGAAAGTTAGTTATGTGCAATATTCTGAGTGCACAAGTTACAGCCCGGTGTGGGCTGGATTGCAGTAAGTTATGCTGACCAGCAGTTGCGAAGTGGAATGGAGGCCACAGGGCTGTCGAACCGCTGAAAAGCGTAAATGCAGCAGTTCGCATGGCGCAAGCTACAGGCAGAAGGAGCCCACTGGCGCAACTAGGGTGTGGTGCATACATGACACGAAGTGGTGCGTTAGTGAAACAGAGGCACACAACCGAGTATAAATAGGTGCCGTTTTCTAAAAAGATTCCTTCAAGTGTGGCAGCTCTCCTGGACGGCGAGGCACGTCATGCCGCCAGCTACATGCAGCAACAGATGGGGCGCCATTGTCCCAGTCCATGGCGAGTCATTGGTTCGACCCTCTGAGGCTGACACCGGGTCCGCAGCCAGCCAGCACTGGGCCAGTCCACGGTTCGCTACTGTGGGCAGTCGTCTCAGCTCCCCGACACATGCCGAAGACTTCCCGAGACGAGGGCTGTTGATTCGGACGCCGGATCGCGAGCAGTCATTGCCGCCACGACCTCAGCTACGCCAGCGAGAAAGAAGCAGTAGCAGGGCTGGCCTAAGGGTCCCAGTGCAGCAGAGCGGAGTCAATGAGGACGGTGGCCGCTGAGTCAACTGCTGGCGTAGCCATCCTGATGTAATTGGAACTCTGCAGCTAGCGTACGAGGCCGGCTCGACACAGCAGCGTGTTGCACTGGGTGGCTGGGGCGGTGGCCTCAGCATTGTGGGACCCTGTGATGTGGACTGAGATGAACAGGGTGCTGTAGTAAAAAACAATAAATCACTTGGAAAGTTCTCACTGAGTTTTAATATGGCATCTTCCTGGCATCATCCACTACATTTGGTGTCTTCCCGCTACATTTGGTCATTCTGATACATTCGGTGGCAGGAGCCGCCACAACAGTATTCTGGCTACCTCTCTTGATATTCTGCACTTTATATCAATCAGCACGTGTACATTCCCCTGGTAAGCTCTGTACTTCAGGTAGCCCCATAGCCAGAAATCAAAGGGAGTCGGATCGGGTGATTGTGCTAGTCAAGCAATTGGAAATGATCGGCTGATAATTTGATTGGTTCTAAGTGTGTTTCAGAGAAGCTCTTCACGAGCAATGTGTGGTGGGGCCCCATCTTGCATGATAACCTCTGAGTTCAACACGTCTCTCTCCCGTAGGGCAGGTATAAATGCTGGCAAAGCTTATGGCATTAACGCTAGCCAGTCACACTGCACGTCTTTGGCCCTTGAGCGCCAACCTGTTAAAAAAAGAGTTGACCAATAATGAAAGTGGCTGTGAAGCCACACCATATGGTGACTTGTTCACCATACAGACGAACTTCATGCACATTGACTGGAGGTGAAGATCCCCACACTGGGCAATTGTGTGTGTTCACCTCATCCATCACAGAAAAATGAGCTGCGTCTGTCCATAGGATGGTCCATGGCCAGACCTCATCAACCTCTATCCTTGCGAGGAAGTGGAGAGCGAATTCAACAAGTCGTCGTGCATCCTGTACGATAAGGATCTTGTACAGATGTCGTTCAAGAATGGTTCGATGTACCTTCTGTTCAGTGGACAATGGGATGTTCAACTGTCACGACACAGCGCATGCACTGTCTGATGATCGGGAATTGCGTGCAGCATTCTCTGCCAGCTATAGCAACAGTGACTTCATCAACCACTTGTGGTGCAACCAGTTGTCGGCCCATTCCTGGAGTGACACCCAGTTCTCCAGTTGATTTGAACTTCATCATGCTCCACACTGCAAGTGAAGAAAGAGGACCCTTCCGTACCTTTCAGCTAGTGATATTCTCGGAGTGCAGCTGCAGCTTTACTACTATTTTGATAATACAGCTTCACCAATAATGTCCTGCTCCTGTTGTCCAAGCCCGTGTTGAAATATCAACAAGTTAACTACAACTGGTCAGGTGTGTAAGACTATGAATCAGGATGACTGATCACGATACCTTGTAGCCGTAGTTGGAACTGGACCATGGTGCTGTGGCACATGGAAATCATGCAGCCCATACTCTGGACATTAATGCTAACAAGTTTGGTACTCTTCCCATTTTATAACACATTAAACAGGGAAAGTTTAATTATAGCCACCCGGTAGGTAACTGAATCATCTGCAAAAAGTGTAAGTTTACTATTAATATTGTCTGCAAGGTCATTAATACACAATATGAACAGCAAGGGTCGCAACACACTTCCCTGGGGCACACCCGAAGTTACTTCTACATCTGTCAATGACACTCTGTCCAAGATAGACATGTATCCTCCCTATCAAAAAGCCCCCAATCCAATTACAAATTTCACTTGATAAGCCATACGACCGTACTTTTGACGAAAAGCGTAGATGTGGTACTGAGTCAAATGCACACTGAATCTACCTGGCTACTTTGATCCAAAGCTTTCAGTACGACATGCAAGAAAATTGCGAGTTGGGTTTCACATGACCGATGTTTCCGAAAACCATGCTGGTTGGCTGTGAGGAGATCATTCTGTTAAATACACATAATTATGTTTGAGCTCAGAATATGTTGTAAGATTCTACAACAAACCGATGTCAAGGATACTGGATGGTTGTTTTGTGGATCAGTAGATGCCCTTCTTGTAGACACGTGCGGCCTGCGCCTTTCTCCAAGAACTTGGCATAGTTTTTTGTTTGATGGATCTACGATAGAATATAGGGAGAAGAGGGGCCAACTCAGCTGCAAGTTCAGTACAGAATCTGACAGGGAATCCTTCAGGCCTTGGAGCTTTCAGTTTTAACTATTTAGCCTTTCTCAACACCACTGACACTAATACTTATTACACTGATCTTTTCTGTGGTACAAGGATTAAACTGGGGCAATTCTCCTAGGTTTTCCTTTGTACAGGAACATTTGAAAATACAGTTAAGTATTTCAGATTTTGCTTTGCTACCCTCAATTTCAGTTCCAGTCTCATTCGCTAGGGACTGGACACTAATTTTGGCGCCACTAACATCCTTTACATATGACCAGAATTTCTTTGGATTTTGTGAAAGACCATTTGACAATATTTTGCAACGGTAGGCATTGGAGGCATCATGTACTGCTCTCTTGACAGCCAAAAACATTTCATTCAGCATCTCTCTATCTATAGCCCTACACTTTGTTTTACACCTATTTTGCTGTTTCTTTATAGGTTACTTCCCAGTGACTGTATACCATGCAGGTTCCCTCCCACTATGAACTGTTCTACTTGGTACATATGATAACATACATGGGTACATGTGATTAATCTTAATAGAGACCAGATAGATCTCAGATTTGTGAATCTCTCCCATTACAGGATTTTCCAGTGCCTCATATAGAGGAGTAGTTAAGAGTCTTTCTTTGGTTTAGCAGATTTATAGAAAGTCCATCCCAAAATTTGTGAAAATAACATGACCTCTAGCTTCCTCATTGAAAAAAAGGAGTGAAGTTCCATTGTATATTAGAGTGTGGAGGAAAATAACATGACCTCTAGCTTCCTCATTGAAAAAAAGGAGTGAAGTTCCATTGTATATTAGAGTGTGGAGATAGTGCAGTAACTTACTGTACTTACCAGCGTATAAGACAACCCTGCATATAAGACAACCGCCTCCAAAGAGAGCAATACACAATAATTAAACAGTGTAAAGAACACAACAGAAGATGAATGGTTTGCATTTAGATATGAAATTGTGAAGGCAGGAGAGGATCATATAGGCAAAAAGACTAGGCCTAGCAGAAATCCTTAGATAACAGGAGATGTTGAATTTAATAGGCAAAAGGAAAAAGTATAAGAAAGCAGCAAATGAAGAAGGCTAAGGGAGTATGGACATTTAAAAATGAGATTGACAATTAGCGTAAAGTCAAAAAACTTGAATGGTTGGACAGGAAATGCAAGGATAGAAGTATGTACAAGGGGAGAGGGGGGGGGGGGGGGGGCACTGCTATCAATAGGAATACTGAAGAGACATTTGGAGAAATAAGAAGCAGCTGTATGACTATCAAGACTTCAGATGGCTACACAGTACTAAGTAAAGAAGGAAATGCTGAAAGGTGGAAAAAGTGCTATACAAGGATCATGGATAATTCACTTAAAGGCAATATTACAGAAAAGAAAGTAGATGAAGAGAAGTTCAGAGATGTGATACTGAGACATGAATTTGACGTAACACTGAAAGACTAAGTCAAAACAAGACAGCTGGAGTGGATGGCTTCCTCTCAGAATTATTGACGTCCTTGGGAGAGCCAGCAAACAAAAGTATTTCATCTTGTGTGCAATATACATGAAGATAGCTGAAATACCTTCAGATTTCAAGAAGAATGTAATAATTCAAATTCCAAAAAATGCAGGCACTGAAAGGTGTGAATATTAGCATACTATCAGTTTTATTAGTCATGATTGCAAACCATTGAATAATTATTCACAGAAGAAAGAAAACCTTGTAGAAGCAAATCTCAGGAAAGATAACTTTGGGTGCTGGCAAAATGAAGGAACACATAAGGCAGCACTGACCCTGTTATCTTTGTCAGCATTGACTGGAATATACATTTCTAAATTTTGAAGATAGCAGGGATAAAATACAGGGAGCAAAGCTTTATTACAACTCTTACAGAAACCATACTGCAGTTATGAGAGTCGAATGACATGAAAAGAAAGCTGTAATTGAGAAGGGAGTGAGGCAGGATTGATGCCTATACCCATTGTTATTCAATTTGTACACTGGCCAAGTCATAAAAGAAACTACAGAGAAATTTGGAAATAGAAGTAAAGTTCATCAAGATGAAACAAAAACTATATGTAAATAAAAACGTACTTTCACTTGATACAGAAATGCTTCCATCTATGAGGAAGACAACCATTCAGAATTGGAACACAATTAATTGTAAAAGGTCTTGGTTGAAAATTAATATACTGATGCATTTAAAGGTGCTGTGCCGAAATGTGTCAATGAATTAAATTGCAACCGAGACCTTTCACCATTCACTGTGTGCCAAAACCATTAAGGTTTGCCAATTGACATCATTCTTTCTGATTTGACGAAGGATTTGGACCAATAGTTGAACAGAGTGGTCAGTTATGAACCTCCAGTATGATGCAGGAAAAATGGGTTAACAACTTACTTTTACAAGAGGCATTCAAATGAAACCTGGTCACAAGTGCAAAGCAATGGTAACAATTTTATTAACTCAAAAATGTAGTTATACGCAGTAAACATACTCAAACATAGTCGTCAAAACTGTTGGCACATTTATCCCACTGGGACACTAGCCGGTTGATTCCACCCTTGAAGAAGCTAGTGGCTGCTGTTGCATCCAGGCCTGGACCCAGTCACACACTTTGTCATCTGTTGTGAATCAATGTCCGCCAATAGCTTGTTTTAGAGGTCCAAACACATGAAAGTCATACGGTTAAAGGTCGGCACTGTACGGTGGATGTTCCAGCATCTCCCACCAAAACTGCTGCAATGTCATCTTCACCGCATTGGCCGTGTGTGGGTGGGCATTATCATGCAGGAGGATAATGCCATTGGACAACACGCCTCGGTGTTTCGACTTGATAGCTCATCTAATGTTCTGTAAAGTGGCTAGATAACGCTGGGTATCGATGGTGGTTCTCCGTTCCAGAAACTCAACAAGCAGTGGGGCCTTGTGGTGAAAAAAGGACATTAGGACCTTACCAGAACTGGTACGCATGGCTTTTGATTTCTCTGGAGATGCTGAAGTCGCATTTTTCCACTGCTTGTGTTCTGGTTCAAAAGGGTGACACCATGTTTCGTCACCTGTGGCAATACATGACAGAAAGCCATATTCCTCCTCATGATAATGTTGCAGATGACTCAAAGACAGTGCCATTTGAGTATTGTGCTGTTCGGTGGGCAATTGGTGGGGAACCCACTGCGCACAGATTTTTCGAAAGTTCAAATGTTGATGCATTATGGTGTAGACAGTGCCCATGCTAATACCCAGTACCTGATGGACCTTGTCCACGGTGATTCTGTGGTTGTATAATACTGACGCATTCACTTCTGCAACCATTGCTGGTGTGATGGCAAGATGAGCCTGTCCAGGATGAGAATTGCTTCCAGTGACTCTTGCCCCTGAGGAATCGTTTGTGCCATTCCACAACACTTTAAACGACTCAGACTGTTCTCACCGTACAAAGCCTTCATCCATTGATACATTTCACGGCCTCCAACTCCCTCTGCTGCCAAAAATCGAAACACTTCTTGTTGTTCCTGCTTACTCGCATGCATGTTCGGTAGTGGACGATAACTTGAGTGACCACCTTCTCTTCAGCATGAAAGCACACCGATGCTCTGCAACATCAAATGATGCACACGTGTCAGTCTCTCTACCAATAGATGGCACCACCATACTCTCAGTTACGTGGTGCCACCTTACGTTTAAGGGAAAGGTAGACGCACTGACAAGGTTTCGTTTAAATGAACCCCATATTTAAACTATTATTTGTAATTCTGTCGAAATTGTGGTGAGAAAAAAGTCCTTTATTCGTGGTCAAGGGAATTGTTTGATAATGGATGGCATGTCAGTTTTCACAGAACAGATAGTGTCTTGAAAAAAAAAAAAAAAAAAAAAAAAAAATGCTTACAATACCAGGGCATGAATACAGTAAGCAAGTTCATATTGTTGTAAGTAGAAGTAGTTATTTGGAGATGAAAAGGCCAGCACAGGATAGCAGTGTGGAAAGATTTATCAAAGTAGTGTTTAGAATCAAGACCACATTGCTAACATCAATGCAAGTACGGTGTGTACTAGCATTGTCTTTAAAAAAGCTATCGGGTGGTAACATCATACATAATAAACTGGCAATTTTACAAACCTAAACTACGCTACCGGACAATTTAACAGTGTTATGGTATGTTTAAAGCTTTTTATCATGTTATTCAAGTTTGAACAGCAAAACCAGTTGGATGAGTGATTTGATTCATTAATACACGATAGCTCACCGAGATCTTCAATTTAAGATACTGCACGCGTTTGTAGCTTCACGCATTTAGCAGGTGTTGCTCTTAATAATTTATTGGCTATTGTCTGTCTGGTTAGCTAAACTGTAACTTTTATAGGTTTTATCATACAGTTAATTGCTGTTGTACCACCTCTCAAAGCTATCAGACTGAATATAGTGTAAATGGTCGCTCAGATCATGTTTTTAGCAATGACTATTGAATGCATGCTTTGTGCGACCAATAGGCAGCTTGTGCTAACTGTTGCCTACCTGTCACTATGACAGAAACCCACCACTAACTCTGTTATTTGCCACCTCCCAACATTTCACAGATGCCTGGATCATCAATGAGTCCCTGGCATCACTTGCCTGCTTGGGTAAGCATGACCTTTTAAATGCAGCCCTACCAGCATCATATTTTGTGTCAACATTTCTGCGCACAACACTCATGCCCACTTCTGTAAAGTCACAGCCTCAAAACTGTTATCTTGCTCCCCTATTCATCTTCAATGCTATCCCAAAACCATCATCACAACTACTATGCAGTACACAGTTTAAAAATCCTGAATTATTCACTGGTCAAACAGCTGTAATTTATAAGTGGCGTACACAGTGGAAAAATGAAGTTTCGCATTAAATAGTGGTAGTGGATCATCCTAAACTGCATAGTTGTCCAGGTTCAACACACACTTATTTGGATATCAAAAGGGGTTTTAGTTCCAGAAACTTGTCCATGTCTATTGCAAACAACTCTTACTTCTCCATTAGTAAGCTTTCTCCCACGATATTCATCATCTTTCAAAGGCAGTGTTTGGTCAGGAAAACACTTTGAAAATGTTCCTGTTAAGTTAGTATCACCCTGCACTAGTGTGAACTCTTCAACACCGAATGACAAAGTTTTTTAAGCATATAGCTACCGAGATGTACATTTAATCATTCAGATTAACTAAGCCATTTCAATAGGCACTAATCGTGAATTGGAAAGTTACCTTTCTGGGTTCATTTCCTTCTTCAATAAAATACGTTTTCAGCAATCTGATCATCATGTTTCAGGAGTGTCTACAGTGTGGATACTGGAATCCAGGAAGTTTTCGCTACATCCCATTTTTTCACTCCATTTATCACACCCTCAAACCCTTTACTTTTTTAAACTATTTTGTACGCGCCAAATACTTGTGCTTGACTGAAGTTTCTTACATGTGATTAACATTCTGTAGTATGTTTTGCTTTATTCAAAAGACAAATGGGTATTGCAAAGAGTTGTATGACAAAACAAATTATGTGTGCCAAGTTTGAAGGTAACTATTTACTCGATTATGGAGTTGTTATGGGTGGACGGTCATGACAATCCTTGTGTTTTATTCAGTGTATCAAGGGCATACAGGATTTCTTCAATAGATCAAGGTTTACCCAATGGACTGAACAACTTATTCATTTTATCAATGTTCAAATTAGCGAAAGTCAACTGTACATCACAGTTATTACAAATAAGTAATATGGTACAAAATCATATTTTGGGGCAGCTCTAACAATATATCTCTAATATAAACTATTCAAAATCCACCATTAGGAATATGCATGATGCAAAACAAACAAAATCATGTCAACCACATCCGAATCTACAAACTGATTATCTTTGCTCACAGTAACAACGAGTTATTTGTACCAAATTAATCAGTTGCAACATTAAGAATAAAAATAATTTTATAAGCCCACCCACTGTTTGGTCCTCTTTTAATAAATTTTCATACCCATATACCCAGAATTTTACTATAAAACTTCATTGTTTTGACCTTCTGCAAAGTTATTATGTAATTGCTGAAAAAAGATCCGGTTTGCTTGGTCTTTACTTTCACTTGTTTTCCAAAAACATCTGGCCAGACTTAGTTGATTTGGCGCTATTTCCAGCTCCTTCGTTGACTTTCTATATGAAGCTTTTAGTGTGATGCCCCCTCTCGCCTTTTATTATTTTCAAATCGAACCCCTGCTGTTCTAAACTGAAACCTTCACAGATCGAAGATGGAAGGGCTACCCTGTAATAAAACTGCCAGGGAGCTGCGATAGTGGGCTGCAGAGTTAAGAGTGCTAGGCACAAACAAACCATGCTTACATTTATTATATGCATTGATTTGGTCATAAACTGGGTTAAGATGACAGTTGAATGTGCAAATGCAAATAAAATTATGTGCAACTTACATAGATATTACTCATAGGTTTGGAAGATACTAATCATATTATGATATACAGCACATACAAGTAGTAAAATTTACAAAAAACGAAAAATGATGCTGAATTTACAATTTTAATCTACTATTTGTAAAACAAATTCAATTTAACACGGGGAGAAAAAAAAATTGTGCTGGGTCATGCTAGCATGTTGATTGATACGTATCTAAAATACGATCATATCTCTAGCCATGTTCCCAGTGATTGTAGATAATGAGACTGCTAGCGAGCTATAATTACCTAAATTATATCTCTCATTCTGTTATTTCATTACGATTGCCAATTTTGAAGGCTTAGAGTTAGTTTCTGAATTCTTTAGCAGTCTCTCATCATATTCAATTCTGAAGAGAAATGTGATAACAGAATGAATACACATTTGACACATTATGATGTTACTCTCTTTTTTTATGACATCACCTGTATTGTCATGGTATTGTAACTACTCTATAAATAACCTTGAAAACATGTGAGCAGGCACACATGTTGCCCAGGTTGTTTAGAATATGCTGCAGAAATTCCACTAGAAAGCCATTACACTTCTTCTATACAGTTCTTACATCTCCTCAAGCAATTTCCATATTTTTGGAATCCTGAAGAAAGACATTTGTGGCCATCACTTTGCTTCAGATGAAGAGATGTCTGCCTGGGTAAAATCAATGTTTCGTATGTAACCGTAAGTATTTTTCCATGAAGGCAGTGACCATCTTGTCTCTCAGTACGATTAATGTATTAACAATTACGGTGATTAATTTTGAAATTGGGGAGGGGTAACTGAAACAGAGGGAGGGACAGAGAGGAAGGGGATCATCTTTTTGAAACCATCTATATGGCAATGTAGTTTAATGTTCCAGGCATGATACACTGCAACCATTCACCAAGGTGGACCCTCATTTGCATGAAGTCAATGAAAAAAATTTCGTAATTTTGCATGAGGCTGCTGCTGTTGTGGTCTTCGGCCCCAAGACTCGTTTGATGCAGCTGTCCACGCTAGTATACCTGGAGCAAGCCTCTTCATCACCGAATAACTGCTGCAGCCTACATCCTTCTGAAACTGCTTCCTGTATTCATCTCTTGGTCTCCCTCTACGATTTTAACCCCCCACATTTCCCAGTACCAAACTGATGAGCCCTTGAAGTCATAGGATGTGTCCTGTCAACTGATCCTTTCTCCCAGTCAGGTAGTGCCACAAATTTCTTTTCTCCCCATTTCTATTCAGTCTCTCCACATAAGTTAGGTATCTCCAAAACTAATCTTTAACATTCTGCTGTAGCACCATATTTAGGAAGCTTCTATTTTCTTCTTGTCTGAACAGTTTATTGTCCGTGTTTCACTTCCATGTATGACTACACTCTAGACAAATACTTTCAGAAAAAGACTTCCTAAAATTTAAATCTGTCTTCTTCAGAAATGGTTTTCTTGCCATTGTCAGTATACATTTTACTTCTTATCTACTTCAGCCATCATCAGTTATTTTGCGACCCAAATAGCAAACTCATCTAACAGTTAAAGTGTCTTGTTTCCCAATCTATTTCCCTTAGCAACACCCGATTTAATTTGACTACATTTCATTACTCTTGTTTTGCTTTTGTTGCTAATCATCTTACATCCTCGTTCCAAGATACTGTCCACTGCGTTCAACTGCTCACCCAAGTCCTTTGCAGTCTCTGACAGAATTATAATATTGTCTGTGTACCTCGAAATTTTTATTTCCTCTCCCTGAACTTTAATTCCTACTCCAAATTTTTCTTTGGTTTCCTTTACCGCTTCTTCAAGGTACAACTGAATAACACTGGGGATACACAACAACCCTGTCTCATTCCCTTCTCAACCATTGCCTCCCTTTCATGCCCCTCAACTCTTTAACTGCCATCTGGTTTCTGTAAATAGACTTTCACTCCCTGTATTTTACCGCTGCTAACTTCAGAATTTCAAGGAGAGTATTCCAGTCAACATTGTCAAAACTTTCTCTAAGTCCACAAATACTATAAACATAGGTTAGCTTTTCCTTAACCTGTCTTCCAAGATAAGTCATAAAGTCAGTATTGCCTCATATGTTCCTAAATTTCTCCAGAATCCAAACTGATCTTCCCCAAGGTCTGCTTCTATCAGTTTTTCGATTCTTCTGTAAAGAATTCATGATAGCATTTTACATCTGTGACTTATTAAATTGAAAGCTCGGTGATTTTCACATCTGTTGGCAACTACTTTCTTTGAAATTGGAATTATTACATTCTTCTTAAGGTCGGAGGGTATTTCGTCTGTCTCAAACATCTTACACACCAGATGGTAGAGTTCTGTCATGGCTCATTCTCCCAAAGCTATCAGTAGTTCTGATGGAATATCGTCTACTGCTGGAGCCTTGTTTCGACTCTGTTCTTCCAGAGTGTGATGAAGCAAGCTGGGATACTTTTACTTCCCCTCTTGTTTTGCAATCTGCCTCCTTAAAATACATTTTTTCACTTTTAACTATTTACCACTAACATGTGAGTGTGATCTGTATTTTCATAAAAGAGAAAGGCTGGCCCTCAGTTTTAAAGAAAATAACACCAGATCTAATTTTGTGATTCATTTTATGGATGTAATTGATTTTCTAATTTATTTTGACTACTCCTAGTTAGTATATTTTTTATAGGGTGAAATCAGTAATTGTTTCTTAACATAAATTCTATTGTTGATGTATAAACAAATGTAAATTCTATGCTAATCATAAACATTTGGAGGAACAACTAATTCTAAAGGATCTATTCGGCTCTATTTGAAAACATGTTAGCAAAGCTCTTAATTCCAAAGTAATTAACAGTTTTGTCCAAAGGATTCTTTAGGTATTTATATATGTTAATTTCATGATTTAAGCAAATAATTAGGCTTAACCCCTGCACTAGAAGAAACTGTTAAAAGTAACAAATTCTTCAATGTATTCAGTTAAATTAAGTTTTAATTGTAATTTCTGTAAATTAAACTTTAAACAATGTGTAGTTTCTGCACCTATTACAGTGAGGATATACAAGGGCCCAATTTTTGGTCAAGACACAGTCCACAGACGAGTTTCAGACAAGAAACCTGTGTTGGTTAGACAACAACAATGCTTCACCTGAACTGTGAAATAAGTGTTACACAATTAAGCCGTGTGTTAAAACAATGACAGTGTCTGCTCCATATGTACCTTTTTATTCTTCAAGAACTGTGAACTTTGTGGCAGGGCTTTTTACTGCTCATACATATTCAATAGTGAACTACTGGAGCAGTACGTGGATGTTTCAAACACATACATACACACAAAATCCTAGCTTTCGCAACCAATGGTTCCTTCGTCAGGAAAGAGGGAAGGAGAGGGAAAGACGAAAGGATGTGGGTTTTAAGGGAGAGGGTAAGGAGTCATTCCAATCCCGGGAGCGGAAAGACTTACCTTAGAGGGAAAAAAAGGACAGTTATACACTCTCGCGCGCGCGCGCACACACACACACACACACACACACACACACACACACACACACACACATCCATCCACACATACACAAGCAGACATTTGTAAAGGCAAAGAGTTTGGGCAGAGATGTCAGTCACGGCGGAAGTACAGAGGCAAAGATGTTGTTGAAAGACAGGTGAGGTATGAGCGGCGGCAACTTGAAATTAGCGGAGGTTGAGGCCTGGCGGATAACGAGAAGAGAGGATATACTGAAGGGCAAGTTCTCATCTCCGGAGTTCTGACAGGTTGGTGTCAGTGGGAAGTATCCAGATAACCCGGACGGTTTAACACTGTGCCAAGATGTGCTGGCCGTGCACCAAGGCATGTTTAGCCACAGGGTGATCCTCATTACCAACAAATACTGTCTGCCTGTGTCCATTCATGCGAATGGACAGTTTGTTGCTGGTCATTCCCACATAGAAAGCTTCACAGTGTAGGCAGGTCAGTTGGTAAATCACATGGGTGCTTTCACACGTGGCTCTGCCTTTGATCGTGTACACCTTCCGGGTTACAGGACTGGAGTAGGTGGTGGTGGGAGGGTGCATTGGACAGGTTTTACACCGGGGGCGGTTACAAGGGTAGGAGCCAGAGGGTAAGGAAGGTGGTTTGGGGATTTCATAGGGATGAACTAACAGGTTACGAAGGTTAGGTGGACAGCGGAAAGACACTCTAGGTGGAGTGGGGAGGATTTCACGAAGGATGGATCTCATTTCAGGGCAGGATTTGAGGAAGTCGTATCCCTGCTGGAGAGCCACATTCCGAGTCTGACCCAGTCCCGGAAAGTATCCTGTCACAAGTAGGGCACTTTTGTGGTTCTTCTGTGGGAGGTTCTGGGTTTGAGGGGACGAGGAAGTGGCTCTGGTTATTTGCTTCTGCACCAGGTCGGGAGGGTAGTTGCGGGATGTGAAAGCTGTTTTCAGGTTGTTGGTGTAATGGTTTAGGGATTCCGGACTGGAGCAGATTCGTTTGCCACGAAGACCTAGGCTGTAGGGAATGGACCGTTTGATGCGGAATGGGTGCCAGTTGTCATAATGGAGGTACTGTTGCTTGTTGGTGGGTTTGATGTGGACGGACGTGTGAAACTGGCCATTGGACAGATGGAGGTCAATGTCAAGGAAAGTGGCATGGGATTTGGAGTAGGACCAGGTGAATCTGATGGAACCAAAGGAGTTGAGGTTGGAGAGGAAATTCTGGAGTTGTTCTTCACTGTGAGTCCAGATCATGAAGATGTCATCAATAAATCTGTACCAAACTTTGGGATGGCAGGCCTGTGTAACCAAGAAGGCTTCCTCTAAGCGACCCATGAATAGGTTGGCGTACGAGGGGGCCATCCTGGTACCCATGGCTGTTCCCTTTAATTGTTGGTATGTCTGGCCTTCAAAAGTGAACAAGTTGTGGGTCAGGATGAAGCTGGCTAAGGTAATGAGGAAAGAGGTTTTAGGTAGAGTGGCAGGTGATCGGCGTGAAAGGAACTGCTCCATTGCAGCGAGGCCCTGGACGTGCGGAAAATTTGTGTATAAGGAAGTGGCATCAATGGTTACAAGGATGGGTTCCGGGGGGGTAATAGATTGGGTAAGGATTCCAGGCGTTCGAGAAAGTGGTTGGTGTCTTTGATGAAGGATGGGAGACTGCATGTAATGGGTTGAAGGTGTTGATCTACGTAGGCAGAGATACGTTCTGTGGGGGCTTGGTAACCAGCTACAATGGGGCGGCCGGGATGATTGGGTTTGTGAATTTTAGGAAGAAGGTAGAAGGTAGGGGTGCGGGGTGTCGGTGGGGTCAGGAGTTTGATGGAGTCAGGTGAAAGGTTTTGTAGGGGGCCTAAGGTTCTGAGGATTCCTTGAAGCTCCGCCTGGACATCAGGAATGGGATTACCTTGGCAAACTTTGTATGTGGTGTTGTCTGAAAGCTGATGCAGTTCCTCAGCCACATACTCCCGACGATCAAGTACCACGGTCGTGGAACCCTTGTCCGCCGGAAGAATGACGATGGATCGGTCAGCCTTCAGATCACGGATAGCTTGGGCTTCAGCAGTGGTGATGTTGGGAGTAGGATTAAGGTTTTTTTTAAGAAGGATTGAGATGCAAGGCTGGAAGTCAGAAATTCCTGGAAGGTTTGGAGAGGGTGATTTTGAGGAAGAGGAGATGGGTCCCGCTGTCACGGAGGACGGAACTGTTCCAGGCAGGGTTCAATTTGGATAGTGTCTTGGAGAGTTGGATCATTAGGAGTAGGATTAGGATCATTTTTCTTCGTGGCAAAGTGATATTTCCAGCAGAGAGTACGAGTGTAGGACAGTAAATCTTTGACGAGGGCTGTTTGGTTGAATCTGGGAGTGGGGCTGAAGGTGAGGCCTTTGGATAGGACAGAGGTTTCAGATTGGGAGAGAGGTTTGGAGGAAAGGTTAACTACTGAATTGGGGAGTTGTGGTTCCAGATTGCGTTGATTGGAATTTTGAGGTCTTGGAGGGAGTGGAGCTGGAAGTGGGAGATTGAGTAGATGGGAGAGACTGGGTTTGTGTGCAATGAGAGGAGGTTGAGGTTTGCTGGAAAGGTTGTGAAGGGTGAGTGAGTTGCCTTTCCGGAGGTGGGAAACCAGAAGATTGGATAATTTTTTGAGGTGGAGGGTGGCATGCTGTTCTAATTTGCGGTTGCCCTGTAGGAGGATGCTTTGAACAGCCGGTGTGGATGCGGGAGAGGAAAGATTGAGGACTTTTATTAAGGATAGGAGTTGACGGGTGTGTTCATTGGCTGAGTTGATGTGTAGGTGAAGGATTAGCTGGGAGGGGGCAATGGATTGCTCAATTTGGAACTGGTATATGGACTGATGGAAAGAAGGGTTGCAGCCAGAGATGGGAACTTTTAAGTGTGAGGCCTTTGGGGGTAATGCCAAATGTCAGACAAGCCTGAGAAAATAAAATATGGGACCGTAATGTGGCTAGGGCGAAGGCATGTTTGCGGAGGGAATGTAAATAAAACTTAATAGGGTCGTTGTGGGGGTGTTGTGAGGGTGACATGGTATTAGAAGGTGGAAAGTGTAACATGAGGCTGAAATGAAAATGAAAAATATGTATATATGGGGAGAGATAAAGGTGAACTACAAAGCAACTGCAGATCTGGTGTGAAAAAAGGCGAAAAAGTGTTGGTTAAAGCTGGGCTATGTTGATCCTGTGGTGAACTTGGGTTGGTAGACAACGACGTGCATAAAGGTTAGGTGGTTGTGTTGCCGCCAAAAAACGTTAAAGGGTGGAGAAATTCGGGAAAATTTCGAAAAAACTACGTGTAAATGTATTAAAAGGAGTGGTTTTGTGGTGGCAGATTATGAGAATGAGGCTAACAATTGTCCAATGGCCAGCTTCACACGTCCGTCCACATCAAACCCACCAACAAGGAACAGTACCTCCATTATGACAGCTGCCACCCATTCCACATCAAACGGTCCCTTCCCTACAGCCTAGGTCTTCGTGGCAAACGAATCTGCTCCAGTCCGGAATCCCTGAACCATTACACCAACAACCTGAAAACAGCTTTCGCATCCCACAACTACCCACCCAACCTGCTACATAAGCAAATAACCAGAGCCACTTCCACATCCCCTCAAACCCAGAACCTCCCACAGAAGAACCACAAAAGTGCCCCACTTGTGACAGGATACTTTCCGGGACTGGGTCAGACTCGGAATGTGGCTCTCCAGCAGGGATACGACTTCCTCAAATCCTGCCCTGAAATGAGATCCATCCTTCATGAAATCCTCCCCACTCCACCAAGAGTGTCTTTCCGCCGTCCACCTAACCTTCGTAACCTCTTAGTTCATCCCCAAACCACCTTCCCTACCCTCTGGCTCCTACCCTTGTAACCGCCCCCGGTGTAAAACCTGTCCCATGCACCCTCCCACCACCACCTACTCCAGTCCTGTAACCCGGAAGGTGTACACGATCAAAGGCAGAGCCACGTGTGAAAGCACCCACGTGATTTACCAACTGACCTGCCTACACTGTGAAGCTTTCTATGTGGGAATGACCAGCAACAAACTGTCCATTCGCATGAATGGACACAGGCAGACAGTATTTGTTGGTAATGAGGATCACCCTGTGGCTAAACATGCCTTGGTGCACGGCCAGCACATCTTGGCACAGTGTTACACCGTCCGGGTTATCTGGATACTTCCCACTGACACCAACCTGTCAGAACTCCGGAGATGGGAACTTGCCCTTCAGTATATCCTCTCTTCTCGTTATCCGCCAGGCCTCAACCTCCGCTAATTTCAAGTTGCCGCCGCTCATACCTCACCTGTCTTTCAACAACATCTTTGCCTCTGTACTTCCGCCTCGACTGACATCTCTGCCCAAACTCTTTGCCTTTACAAATGTCTGCTTGTGTCTGTGTGTGTGTGTGTGTGTGTGTGTGTGTGTGTGTGTGTGTGTGTGTGTGTGTGTGTGTGCGGGGGAGGGCGTGCGCGCGCGAGTGTATACCTGTACTTTTTTCCCCCTAAGTAAGTCTTTCCGCTCCCGGGATTGGAATGACTCCTTACCCTCTCCCTTAAAACCCACATCCTTTCGTCTTTCCCTCTCCTTCCATTGGTTGCGAAAGCTAGAATTTTGTGTGTATGTATGTGTTTCTATCGACCTGCCAGCGCTTTCGTATGGTAAGTCACATCATCTTTGTTTTTAAATATATTTTTAAATATATGACAGTACTGCACTTCCACTCCCTATTTTTTCATCCAGTACATCAACACCAAGGACAATCAATGAAGAAATAAGGCAGGCAAACGTAGTCACAAGAGCTCTGTCAGCATTTTCTTGTAGTGTCTTATCTCCCATCACATCTTCATCTACATCCACTTCCCTTTTTATAATACTGCCTTCAAGTTCATCTCCCTTACAGCCCCTCCATATACTCCTTCCACCTTTCAGTTTCCCCTGCTTCATTAGGGCTGGTTTTCCATCTGAGCTCTTGATATTCATACAGCTGCTTCTCTTTTACCCAAAGGCCTCTTTAATTTTCCTTTAGGCATAATCAATCTTTTCCTAGGGAAATGTGCTTCTAAATCCTTACCATTCCTGCTTAACCATTTTGCACTTCCTGGTAACCTCATTTTTTAAACATTTATATTTCCTTTTGCCTGCTTCATTTGCTGAAGTTTTATATTTTCTCTTTTCATCAGTTAAATTCAAAATCTCATGTGTTATCCAAGGATTTCTACTAGGCCTTTCTTTTTACCTATTTCATCCTCTGCTGCCTTCACAATTTGATCTCTACTGCTGTATTCCTTTCCCAAGCTGTCGTTGAACTGCCTAATGCTCCCTCTCAACAACCTCTGGTTCTTTCAACTTATACAGCTCCCCACTCCTTAATTTCCTACCCTTTGGCAGATTCTTCAGTTTTAATTTACAGTCCATAACCAACAAATTATGGTCAGAGGCCACATCTTCCATAAGAAATGAATCTGAAACCTTCCAGTGTCTCCAGGTCACTTCCACATAACGCAACATTCTTTCGCGATTCTCAAACCAAGTGTTAACGATGATTAGATTATGTCCTGTGCGAAATCCTGCTAGCAGCTTCCTCTTTCATTCTTTTCCCCGAATCCATGTTCACCTGCTATTTTTCCTTCTCTTTCCTTTTCCTACTACTGAATTCCAGTCCCCCATCAAAATTAAATTTTTGACTCCTTTAAATATCTGAATAATTTCTTTTATCTCATCATAAATTACTTCAATCTCTTCATCATCCGTGGAGCTTGTTAGCATATAAACTTTTACTACTGTGGTAGGTGTGGACTTTGTATCATCTTTGCTATGATAATGCGTTCACTACACAGTTCACATTAGCTTACACACATTTGTCTTTTCTTATTCAGTATTAAACTCATTCCTGCATCATCCCTACATCTGACCAGAAGCCCTGTTCCTCTTGCCACCATCAACCTTCACCAATTCCCACTATATCTCACTTCAAACTATCCAGTTCCCTTTTTAAAATTTCTAACCCACCTGTCCAGTTACGGTACTTAACATTCCATGCTCTGATCTGATCTGTAGAACACGTTTTACTTCTCCTGGTAATGACATACTCCTGACAGTTCCCAGACAGAGACCCGAAAGGGGGCTATTTTACTACCAGAATATTTTACCCACACGGATATCATCATCATTTAACAAGACAATAGAGCTGCATGCGCCCTCATGAAAAATTATGGCTGTAGTTTGACCTTGCATTCAGTCATTTGCAGTACCAGGACAGCAAGGCCATTTTAGTTGATGTTACAAGGCCAGATCAGTCAATCATCCGGACTTTTGCACTTGCAACTACTGAAAAGGCTGATGTGCCTCTTCAGTAACCCCAAGTCTGTCTAGCCTCCCAACAGATATCCTTCTGTTTTGGTTGCACCTGCAGTATGGTTATCTGTATCACTGAGGCACGCAAGCCACCGGGCCGACAGCAGGGACCTTTTGGTTCATGGGGCTCATGATGCTATAAAGCTTTAAAAAAGAAATATCACACAGACAGGTTGTGTAACATAATGAGTTAGGCGTAGTACTCACATGCAAATACGTTTTGGGTTTGAAACTGTCAGGTGCTTCGAAATCATGACTGAAGTGACTTTGATCATTATTTTTATTCATTTAATTGGTTTGAAAGTATTTATTTTTTTCTATTGTTTCATCAATCATTTTAGTAACTGCATTAACTTTTTCAACTGTTCTCATTTATTCTTCCTATAATTCTACTTCCACTTGGAATCTTTATGCATTTGAATGTAATTATGTTTATTCGTCTATCATAATATTTAAACACTTAAAATGCCAATCCATCAGTTAAAAAATGAAATATGGGGTAACATACTTATATTTTGACTGGGTAATGTTGTCAAAAATATATGTTCATTACAAGATAATTTTTTTTTGACAGTAATCATCATATAAACCTTTAAAGTATAAATTCCTATTGCACCACAGACGATATAACACAGATGAAAATTTAAGTGAAAGAAGGGGTTAGACATGATTGTTAAAATGATTGAAGTGATTTCACAAATTCACTGTAGCTACATTAATTGAAATGTTGTCACAGAACTCAACATTCAAAAAAAACTTATGAAGTTTGGTATTGTTGCTGCAGCACTTAGGATGTCTCCCACAAGAGTGCAGCAGCGAGCAGTTAGGCAAGAGGGTGAGACAGGTGCTGAAAAAGCATATGTTTTACTTTAAATGCATTCACGTCAGTGGGGACAAGGGAGGCAACTACAGAGAATTCCTGCTCTGTTACGTAGCACATTCAAGACTCACAAAAACATTGTGGTGTGTGCAGTTTCATAGTTTAAAGCTTACCAGCACCTTTTTCTTCTGCAAAAAGACAGTTCAGGGCTCATGTATCTTGACATTTTGAAAAATTGGCTCATACCACAATTAGAGATCAGCTGTGTGGACTTCATATACCGACAGGATGGTGCTTCCCTCCACCTCACTTCCATCATGAGTTCATGAATTCTTAAACACGAAATTGAGAAACCGGTGGATCAGTCATGCATAATGATGATCAGCAATTCATGTCACGGCCTCCACATTCTCTCTACCTAACGCCCTGTGATTTTTTTTTTTTCCGTGTGGGGTTATGTGATAGATTCAGTGTTTATGTCTCCTCTACCAAAGAACCTATCAGAACTGCAAGCTAGAATCATCAGTGCTTTTGAGCAGACTGATAGGGACATGTTGGGCTGACTGTGGGAACAACTTTATTATCGATTTGATCCCTGGAGAAACAGTACGGGCATACATATGGAGCACTTATAATAATAATAATAATAATAATAATAATAATAATAATAAAGAAAAAAGAGATTTTTGAGTTTTTCTATGTGTGTGCAAAGCTCTGTGACAACACGTCAAATAATACAGCTACAACAAATCTGTGAAATTAATTCGGTCATTTACAATAAGCTTCAAAGTAAAATGAAATTAAAGCAAAATTAAGGATGGAAGTAACGAACGCAATAACATGCGACAAAAATAAGGAAACGGAGTCCCATTCTTCTTGACAAAGCGTAGGGGAACAATGTGGGAGAAGTGCACCGCTGCCCTAGACAGGGTCCTAATGAAGGGGGTTTGCCATTGCCTTCCTCTGATCATAATGGTCTCAGAGCAGGTGAAAATCCCTGACCTCGCTGGGAATCGAACCCGGGACCCCAATTCTTGGGGAGCAAGAATGCTACCGAGAGGCCATGTGCGGCGGATGACAAAAATATAGGAAGATAAAACAGAAGGAATTAAATTAAAGTTAATTAAAATCACTTAAACAAGATTCAAAGCAGAAAAAGAATGATAGGAAGAAAAAAAGAGCAAACTAATGAGCTAACAATGATTAAAATGACATGCGAACAGAACAAATTTAATTTTAAAAAATTCAAACCAATTAACTGGATAAAAATAGTAATCAAAGTAATTTCGATGAAGATTTAAAACTGAAAAATTTTAAAGCATATGATGAGATACAAACCTATAACCTTTTGAAAGTGAGCTGTACCTTAACCATTACACTACACAGCCAATCAGTATAACGTATTTTAAAGCTACAGAGCACTATGCAAAATTCCAATTTTTTTCTTTTTATTACTAGCAAATGAGGGCCAACCAGGAGGAATGGGTGTAGGGTGTGCTACCTGGGCCCTCAACCCACATCACCGATAAATGGTTTCAAAAAGTCAACTCGCCCACTTAGGACATCTCCTTATACATCCAGAAATTTTTCAGTGCGCCAGAATGAGGAATAAAAAATACTTGCTGTGTTGTTATCCTCCGCAGAAGTTTCAGACACTGATGAGTTAATAGGAATTAAAGGAAGGGTCAACAAATGTTGGTCAGCTCCTTGCAGTTCCTCTGTGAAATATGAAATTCTTACCATGGGAAACAAATGCAAACGTTGTGTGTGAAAATAAAACATTTTGTGTGTGTGTGTGTGTGTGTGTGTGTGTGTGTGTTAAAGAGATACACAGAGAGAGAGAGAGAGAGAGAGAGAGAGAGAGAAATGCGCGTAAATACTACAAGAATTATAAATGTATTTTGTTTTGGTATATACAATGCTCTGGTTGAATGTTTGACAATTTTTTTTTTTATATATTTTTTAAAATCTTACCTTCAGTCTCAAAAATAAAAACTCTTTCCCAGAGAAATTTTTTGTTGTTACTTGAAACAAAAGCTAAAAAAACTAGAGCTAATAATTATTAGCAATACAGTATCAATATATGCACAAGTTTGTTATGAACAATTTTGACAGCTTGCTTACATATTACTATCTTTTAGAAGACTCTTATATCACTGCTGCAGCTTGGTAAAACTGGATACACGTAAATTTGCTGCAGGTCAAACATCCAATATTACAAAATGTTATTAAACAGTGTTTAATGCCAAAATTGCTAACATAACCCAACAATCCTTAGACATCATTAATAGTTATAGTTTTAAGCTGTCTTAAATTTGGCCTGAGCTCTGCAGCTCCCCACTGGATCCCCCCTAAAAGCTTGAATTTTTGGTATCGTAAGTTCAGATTTTCCAAAGCTTAGTTTTATTCAACAGGTAACATCAGGGCAGAACTTAATTCAAATTGGAGATGCTCAGTTCTTCACATTATGAATATATAATACAATGAATCTTCCAGTCTACTAGAGAATCTTCACTTATGCCATTAGCATCTTGAAAGATTGAAATCACTAAGCAGTGAAACAAAAACCAGTGAGTAATTAAACCTGTGTCATAACAGAAATTCATTATCAGTGGTTCTACTTTGGCCACTATAAACTATTTTCTTTGTCAGCTCACAAAGTCTCTGTTATCTTCTACGGAGTAACACACTTCAAGTCTGTGATGAACTATATTTTGTATGATAGATTTCAAGTGAGTGCATTCATTAACGAATTGTATTTTTGGGATGGAAGGATAAAATATTTAAGCTTCTTTGAACAAAGGAGATAAATATAAAGTTTTACTATATACATATATTTTTTAAAAGTCTCCATGTACAGCTACAGAACTTGCTTGTAGCCGAATGGTAAATTTTACATTTACCTTCCAACTGTGTGTCAAATGCAGAAAAATATTCTGCCTAAAATATGTTTAATTATATTATTTACATGAATTTGTAATACAATATTTACTCCATGCTCAACAAATATACTCTGCACTGAAATGCATTTTTGACAAAACCTGTTAAAACACGACACGTATTTCATCAGTTCTTTTGACACAACACACATGCAATGTACCGCTCACTTCTCCGATGTTGAGAGAAAGTCCTCATAAAGTTTCTTCCATAGGAGAAACTATGACACTAGACACTAGCACCTAATTAACCCGAGAAATCATTGTGGTCAAACAACGTCTGGTCATATAACTCACTTTTCACTAATCTTCCACCAAAATACCTTCCATTCAAAGCGTCTCTCGCACTCTCAGCCTCTGTAAAAAAGCAAGGGGAAAATAAACACACAGTACAAAAGTAAAATGCTAATATTAAATTCAGCACACTTGACAGAACTCTCGAGGTCATAAGCTATTCACAACTTACCACTCATTTGAGAAAATTCTACAAATATCTTGACAATAACTTCTGCATCATCATCTTCTTCTTCAGACTGTTTCTCATTATAAATTATTACTCTTTCAACAGTTCCGTACCTAAAAAAGAAGAAGTCTTCTGTAAACAAAACTCCACTTCCTACCAAATGCTACACATCACTCTACATACAAAAGCAGTTAGGTACACAAAATGATAAATGTAGACTATTATCTGCCATTGTGTATAACAATCCTTTGTTTGCCTGACTACATGTAACAACAACATCCATTTCATCTGTATTAATAATCATAGTTAAATCTTCCCTCCAGTACATTCTCTGGTCCTTTTGTTTGCTTTCCTGTCTCCTCTGATAATGCTGAACATTACTTGCTGAGCAGCAATGTTTTTTAAAGTTTTTCATACTGAATCTTCATGTGTCTCAGCCACGAATAAACACTGGTTTTCTTACAATTATGACCAGATGAACTCTTGCATTCAACAGCTCATCTTACACCGTTGTTTTCTAAGTTTCGCAAAATGTACTACTTTACGTTTATCTACATTTACGAGCCAGCAGTGGGTAAAAATGATACGGTTGAAAGACCTAGCAAATATTAACACAATTTTTACACAAACTCATATATAATCACATCTTTGCTACCAATGCTACCTGTTCAGTTGTGTGCTAATAACTTCTAACTGAAGTGATCCTACTGTATTTCCTTTCTACTCACCAAAGGATATACTACTTCAGGAATACTTTCTTGAGATGACAATGTAGTACTAAAGTCAAAGGTGTACAACCAATACATCCATGTACAGTTTGCTTAAAATTACTTGTTAGTTGATGATGGAGCTAGTTTCCTCTGATCAGAGAGCTCAATGTCATGTCTGAATTATTCGCCATTGTCAAAGTGCCACAACAATTGGTGAAGTCATTTCCAATTCCTGATCCGCCATCCTTTCTCGACGTATTTGGATCTTGAATCATGGGTCTGGCACGTTTATTTTTAATTTCATTATAACCACAGCACATCACAAACAAAATACACTTAATGATGCTAAAGAAACACACGTTTCATTCAAGGCACTAACTAAACACCACTGGGTACTTCCACATAAGATACAATTCAGCATCAAACAATGGAAAATCCAGGATGGAATGTAACAATACCAGAGAAGGAAAGTTGCCACTCACCATATAGTGGAGATGCTGAATCGCGATAGCCACAACAAAAAGATTCACACAATTCTAGCTTTCGGCCATTAAGGCCTTTGTCAGCAGTAGAGACAAACACACACACACACACACACACACACACACACACACACACAAAACCCCCAACTAGCACAAAATGGTTCAAATGGCTCTGAGCACTATGGGACTTAACTTCTGAGGTCATCAGTCGCCTAGAACTTAGAACTAATTAAACCTAACTAACCTAAGGACATCACACACATCCATGCCCGAGACAGGATTCGAACCTGCGACCATAGCGGTCGCTCGGTTCCAGACTGTAGCGGCTAGAACCGCACGACCACTCCAGCCGGCCCCAACTAGCACACACGTCTGCAGTCTCAGAGAGCTGAAACCACAGTGCAACCAGCAGCACCAGTGCATGATGGGAGTGGTGGCTGGGGGGGGTGGGTGGGGGGGGGTGGGGGGGGGGTAGGAGGATGCTGGGGTGGGGAGGGATAGCATGGTGGAAGTGGCAGACAGTGACGCGTTGCAGTTTAGACAGAGGGAGGAGAGAAGGTGAGGAGGGGGGAGGGGGTAAGTAGCGGAAAGGGGAGAAATAAAAAGAATAAAGCCGTGCCTTATCTTTCCAGTCTCCCACCACCTCCCCAAGTCCCACAGTCCGGCCACGAGGAGCATTCACCTCTTAACTCAGTACCATCCAGGACTGGAGCAACTGAATTACATTCTCCGCCAGGGTTTCGATTACCTCTCATCGTGCCCTGAAATGAGAAAGGTCCTGCCCACTATCCTTCCCACCCCTCCTACCGTGGTATTCCGCCTTCCACCGAACCTACACAATATACAGGGTTATTACAAATGATTGAAGCGATTTCACAGCTCTACAATAACTTTATTATCTGAGATATTTTCACAATGCTTTGCACACACATACAAAAACTCAAAGTTTTTTAGGCATTCACAAATGTTCGATATGTGCCCCTTTAGTGATTCGGCAGACATCAAGCCGATAATCAAGTTCCTCCCACACTCGGCGCAGCATGTCCCCATCAGTGAGTTCGAAAGCATCGTTGATGCGAGCTCGCAGTTCTGGCATGTTTCTTGGTAGAGGAGGTTTAAACACTGAATCTTTCACATAATCCCACAGAAAGAAATCGCATGGGGTTAAGTCGGGAGAGCGTGGAGGCCATGACACGAATTGCTGATTATGATCTCCACCAGGTTTCCAATCTCCTGTTTAAGAAATGCCAAACACCATGATGGAAGTGCGGTGGAGCACCATACTGTTGAAAGATGAAGTCAGCGCTGTCGGTCTCCAGTTGTGGCATGAGCCAATTTTCCAGCATGTCCAGATACAAGTGTCCTGTAACGTTTTTTTCGCAGAAGAAAAAGGGGTCGTAAACTTTAAACCGTGAGATTGCACAAAACACGTTAACTTTTGGTGAATTGCGAATTTGCTGCACGAATGCGTGAGGATTCTCTACCGACCAGATTCGCACATTGTGTCTGTTCACTTCACCATTAAGAAAAAATGTTGCTTCATCACTGAAAACAAGTTTCCCACTGAACGCATCCTCTTCCATGAGGTGATGCAACTGCGCCGAAAACTCAAAGCGTTTGACTTTGTCATCGGGTGTCAGGGCTTGTAGCAATTGTAAAAGGTAAGGCTTCTGCTTTAGCCTTTTCCGTAAGATTTTCCTAACCGTCGGCTGTGGTATGTTTAGCTCCCTGCTTGCTTTATTCGTCGACTTCCGCGGGCTACGCGTGAAACTTGCCCGCAGACGTTCAACCGTCTCTTCGCTCACTGCAGGCCGACCCGTTGATTTCCCCTTACAGAGGCAACCAGAACCTTTAAACTGCGCATACCATCGCCGAATGGAGTTAGCAGTTGGTGGATCTTTGTTGAACTTCGTCCTGAAGTGTCGTTGCACTGTTATGACTGACTGATGTGAGTGCATTTCAAGCACGACATACGCTTTCTCGGCTCCTGTCGCCATTTTGTCTCACTGCGCTCTCGAGCGCTCTGGCGGCAGAAACCTGAAGTGCGGCTTCAGCCGAACAAAACTTTATGAGTTTTTCTACGTATCTGTAGTGTGTCGTAACCATATGTCAATGAATGGAGCTACAGTGAATTTATGAAATCGCTTCAATCATTTGTAATAGCCCTGTACTCATCCATCCTTACACAACCCCTGCTCCCAATTTCTTATCTCATTGCTCATACCCCGTAAAATGACCTACATGCAAGACCTTCCCATACATCCTCCTACCACCACCTACTCCAGTCCGGTCACTAACATCACCTATCCCACATGTGAAACCAGTCATGTGATTGACAAGCTAAGCTGCAGCCACTGTGCTGCATACTATGTAGGCATGACAACCAACAAGCTGTCTGTCTGCATGAATGGTCACCGACAAACTGTGACCAAAAAACAAGTGGACCACCCTGTTGCTGAACACACTGCCAAATATGATATCCCTCATCTCAAGAACCGCTTCACAGCCTGTGCCATACGGATCCTTCACACCAACACCAGCTTTTCTGAATTGCACAGGTGGAATACATCCTACGTTCCCGTAACCCTCCTGGCCTCAACTTTCGTTAGTCACTGTCCTCACCCATCCAGCCCCCTCCCTGTTCCCATTCCTGCACTACACAGCCATCATTTCACCGCCACACCCTGTCTTTTAATTTCTCTCCTTTTCGCTACTTACCCCCTCCTCCTCTGCATCTTCTCTCCTGCCCTCCGTCTAAACTGCAACACTTCACCATCCGCCACTTCCACCATACTATCCTTCCCCCTCCCCGGCCCAGTCTCCTCCTTACCCCCACCCAGCCGGCACTCCCATCACGCACTAGTGCCGCTGCTCGCAGCGTGGTTTCAGCTCTGAGACTGCAGACGTGTGTGTGTGTGTGTGTGTGTGTGTGCGTGTGTGTGTGTGTGTGTGTGTGTGCGCGTGTGTGTGGGGGGGGGGGGGGGGGGGGCGCTGTGCGTGTGTGTATGTATGTGTGTCTACTGCTGACAAAGGCCTTAATGGCCAAAAGCTATAATTGTGTGAACATTTTTGTTGTGCCTATTGTGACTCAGTATCTCTGCTATATTGTGAGTGGCAACTTTCCTTCTATGGTATTGTTACAATTCAGCATCACATATGCAATCATCATGATCAGAGAGATCGGCTTACATTAAATAAGCTTCGCATGACATGGCGTGAAACCAAGTTTTTGAAGGCTACAATTCATCAGTGGGATTGGGTCAGTGCGTCGAACGTATAACCAAATCAGTCAGTGCCATACTTTGATGCAATGGTTACCGTAATAGCCTGCCATTCTGAAGGTCGTATATTAAAGTCTTGACAACTGTCCCTAAATTCTTTTATATTTCTAAATCTAATCATAAGAGTTTGATTATCATTTTTGTTCAAGTAAATGGTTTAAATGTAATATATTTATTCCTGATTTTTTTGCCATGTCACTTTCATCACTGTATTGTATTGACTTTTTTATTTGCTCTTATTTTCCTATCTATCATGCTGTGTTTGCCCGGAATCTGCCTGGGTTGTCTATAATCTGGAACCAAGTGCCAATGAGGACTGATAATTATTTGGTACCATGGCAGCTGATGTAGCCAGGGAGATGACAGTTTCAGGTACCCAATGACAGCAAGAAATTAGTTCAATTTTAGCTCTGAAACTGACATTTTTCTGTCTTGAGTTTGGTCATAGGGGTTAAGATTTAATAGCTGTGAACAAAGCAATTGTGATTTTAGTTCTGCTGAGGATTGTTGATAACCTTTTTCTTGGATACATTACGCGTCACCTTAGTTACACCTTAGTGCACCACATGTAAAGAGATAAAGATTTCCATGATCGGTGTTACCAGAATTTATTTTCATTGCCACTGGCATGGGGCCTGTTTCTGAAGAAGGTAAGGTTCAGCTTGGAATACATTCTAAAACTCTGCTACAGGGTTAATGTGGGCAAGTCGTTCTGTCACCTTTTTAACAAGGGGTTGCGACTTTATTCTTCTTGCTGGAGACAGTTTTCTGCACAAACAAGCATGCAATAAATAATGGTTTCCAACAGGAGCAATCTCCAGTACGTTCACCGTAAAACTTTACAGATATTCTGTCAAGTCCTAGAGTCTTATTGAGTTTTATTGGCTTCAGGGCCAACACCTACCCTTCCTTCCAACACTAGTACCAATATTGATATTATTTATCTCTGCACTGACACAGAAATTAAATGGTGGCATTATTTCTAAAATATGTTATGTTAAACAAAATGAGGAATTTTGGCAACATACATGCCCAAATTGATTTTGACAACCTTAATACACGCCCGAAAATTCTGATAACTTCTGTAGATATCAAAGAATAAATTTTGATTTAATAGCAGTTGAGAGCTCTTTCAATCACCATTTCAGTAGCCGTTATTTTTCACACTTTCATCTGCCACAATGAATGACTAAGAGATGGTATACAACAGGACAACTGTTACAGCAACCACAGTTAAAGATAATAGATGCTCTAAAAAATGTGAAATTTAGCTTTTTATATATCTGACAATAACTGTGGGATAAACATGAAACTTTGCACGTAATAACTTACTGATACATCATCTTCCCCCCCCTGAACCATGGACCTTGCCGTTGGTGGGGAGGCTTGCGTGCCTCAGCGAAACAGATAGCCGTACAGTAGGTGCAACCACAACGGAGGGGTATCTGTTGATAGGCCAGACAAATGCGTGGTTCCTGAAGAGGGGCAGCAGCCTTTTCAGTAGTTGCAGGGGCAACAGTCTGGATGATTCACTGATCTGGCCTTGTAACACTAACCAAAATGGCCTTGCTGTGCTGGTACTGCGAACAGTTGAAAGCAAGGGGAAACTACAGCCGTAATTTTTTCCCCGAGGGCATGCAGCTTTACTGTATGGTTAATGATGATGGCGTCCTCTTGGGTAAAATATTCCAGAGGTAAAATAGTCCCCCATTCGGATCTCCGGGCGGGGACTACTCAAGAGGACGTCGTTAGCAGGAGAAAGAAAACTGGCTTTCTACGGATCGGAGCGTGGAATGTCAGATCCCTTAATCGGGCAGGTAGGTTAGAAAATTTTAAAAAGGGAAATGTATAGGTTAAAGTTAGATATAGTGGGAATTAGTGAAGTTCGGTGGCAGGAGGAACAAGACTTTTGGTCAGGCGAATACAGGGTTATAAATACAAAGTCACATAGGGGTAATGCAGGAGTAGGTTTAATAATGAATAAAGAAAAAATAGGAATGCGGGTAAGCTACTACAAACAGCATAGTGAACGCATTATTGTGGCCAAGATAGATGCGAAGCCCACGCCTACTACAGTAGTACAACTTTATATGTCAACTAGCTCTGCAGATGACGACGAAATTGAAGAAATGTATTATGAAATAAAAGAAATTATTCAGATAGTGATGGGAGACGAAAATTTAATAGTCATGGGTGACTGGAATTCGGTAGTAGGAAAAGGAAGAGAAGGAAACGTAGTAGGCGAATATGGATTGGGGGGGAGAAATGAAAGAGGAAGCCGCTTGGTAGAATTTTGCACAGAGCACAACCTAATCATAGCTAACACTTGGTTCAAGAATCATAAAAGATGGTTGTATACATGAAAGAAGCCTGGAGATACTGCCAGATTTCAGATAGATTATCTAATGGTAAGACAGAGATTTAGGAGCCAGGTTTTAAATTTTAAGACTTTTCCAGGGGCAGATGTGGACTCTGACCACAATCTATTGGTTATGGACTGTCGATTAAAACTGAAGAAACTGCAAAAAGGTGGGAATTTAAGGAGATGGAACCTGGATAAACTAACTAAACCAGAGGTCGTACAGAGTTTCAGGGAGAGCGTAAGGGAACAAATGGCAGGAATGGGGGAAAGAAATACAGTAGAAGAAGAATGGGTAGCTTTGAGGGATGAAGTAGTGAAGGCAGCAGAGGATCGAGTAGTTAAAAACATGAGGGCTAGTTGAAATCCTTGGGTAACAGAAGAAATATTGAATTTAAGTGATGAAAGGAGAAAATATAAAAATGCAGTAAATGAAGCAGGGAAAAAGGAATACAAACGTCTCAAAAATGAGATCAACAGGAAGTGCAAAATGGCTAAGCAGGAATGGCTAGAGGACAAATGTAAGGATGTAGAGGTGCATATCACTATGGGTAAGATAGATAATGCCTACAGGAAAATTAAAGAGACCTTTGGAGAAAAGAGAACCACTTGTATGAATATCAAGAGCTCAGATGGAAACCCAGTTCTAAGCAAAGAAGGGAAAGCAGAAAGGTGGAAGGAGTATATAGAGGGTCTATACAAGGGCGATGTTCTTGAGGACTATATTATGGAAATGGAAGAGGATGTAGATGAAGATGAAATGGGAGATATGATACTGCGTGAAGAGTTTGACAGAGCACTGAAAGACCTGAGTCTAAACAAGGCCCGGGAGTAGACAACATTCCATTAGAACTACTGACGGCCTTGGGAGAGCCAGTCTTGACAAAACTCTACCATCTGGTGAGCACGATGTATGAGACAGGCGAAATACCCTAATACTTCAAGAAGAATATAATAATGCCAATCCAAAGAAAGCAGTTGTTGACAGATGTGAAAATTACCGAACTATCAGTTTAATAAGTCACAGCTGTAATGCAAATTCTTTACAGACGAATGGAAAAACTAGTAGAAGCCGACCTTGGGAAAGATCAGTTTGGATTCCGTAGAAATATCGGAACACGTGAGGCAATACTGACCCTACGGCTTATCTTAGAAGCTAGATTAAGGAAAGGCAAACCTACGTTCCTAGCATTTGTAGACTTAAAGAAAGCTTTTGACAATGTTGATTGGAATACTCTCTTTCAAATTCTGAAGATGGCACGGGTAAAATGCAGGGAGCGAAAGGCTATTTACAATTTGAACAGAAAGCAGATGGCAGTTACAAGAATCGAGGGGCATGAAAGGGAAGCAGTGGTTGGGAAGGGAGTGAGACAGGGTTGTAGCCTGTCCCCGATGTTATTCAATCTGTATATTGAGCGAGCAGTGAAGGAAACAAAAGAAAAATTCAGAGTAGGTATTAAAATCCATGGAGAAGAAATAAAAACTTCAAGGTTTGCCGATGACATTGTAATTCTGTCAGAGACTACAAAGGACTTGGAAGAGCAGTTGAACGGAATGGACAGTGTCTTGAAAGGAGGATATAAGATGAACATCAACAAAAGCAAAATGAGGATAATGGAATGTAGTCAAATTAAATCGTGTGATGCTGAGGGAATTAGATCAGGAAATGAGACACTTAAAGTAGTAAAGGAGTTTTGCTATTTGGGGAGCAAAATAACTGATGATGGTCAAAGTAGAGAGGATATAAACTGGAGACTGGCAATGGCAAGGAAAGCGTTTCTGAAGAAGAGAAATTTGTTAACATCGAGTATAGATTTAAGTGTCAGGAAGTCGTTTCTGAAAGTATTTGTATGGAGTGTAGCCATGTATGGAAGTTAAATGTGGATGATAAATAGTTTGGACAAGAAGAGAATAGAAGCTTTCGAAATGTGGTGCTACAGAGGAATGCTGAAGATTAGATGGGTAGATCACGTAACTAATGAGGAGGTGTTGAATAGGATTGGGGAGAAGAGAAGTTTGTGGCACGACTTGGCTAGAAGAAGGGATCGGTTGGTAGGACATGTTCTGAGGCATCAAGGGATCACCAATTTAGTATTGGAGGGCAGCGTGGAGGGTAAAAATCGTAGAGGGAGACCAAGAGATGAATACACCAAGCAGATTCAGAAGGATGTAGGTTGCAGTAGGTACTGCGAGATGATGAAGCTTGCGCAGGATAGAGTAGCATGGAGAGCTGCATCAAACCAGTCTCAGGACTGAAGACCACAACAACAACAACAACAACAACAACAACAACAACATCATCTTAGAATACAAAATTTTATTCTCTTATTGCTTCTCAACAGTTTACAAACTGAAGGCAAAAATGACAATTTTTCTAAAAATAACACAAAAAAATTATTTTTGACATATTTTTACAAAAAAGTCTTCTGAAAACACTTTTAAATTGTTTTCATTAATAAGATCGTGTTCTAAACTACCTAAAAAGCTATATTTGGTTTTGCAATCCCAGAATATAAGGCACTAAAAAACTATGACAATCTGTCATCTTTTATTACTTTCTACAATTGTTTAGTATTCTCTATTTAAGACAATATCTGAAACCCCGATGATTTGGAAATGACCCTGAGTCAGAATAACTGCACTTAAGTAGCCTTTTCCCCCTTTCTTTTCTTTTTCTTTTAAAAGACGTCTGTACAGCATCCAGCTACATAAAATACCTTTTATAAAAAATGAAATGGAACAAGGAATCCAATACAAAGAATAATTTTCTCACTCTTGTGGTTCTAATAATTTCAGGTAATCACATTTGAAAAGCGTAACTTTTTGGGTTCTGTCTATCAAAATTTCTTCCCGAGCAATCCCGTGACTGACATCATCTGGCCCGCAGTATGTTTTCTTCATGGCTTTCTACTGCAAATTAATGAATCCTGCAAGAACTTCAAATAGCTTGAAGGCAACATAAGCTTAGGATCCTAAAACTGACCACTTAAGTCTTTGGCCTCTGACACTTACAGAAATGTATCATGAGCTTGGGATCCTGCATAAAGAAACCCTTATAAGGTTTGTGAAACTGTGGTAAAGAATCTCACTCATGGCTGCTGTTCACAGCGAGGTATGCTGGTTTTCTCACTAAAACAAACCAGCAGTGGTAAGCCACCATGGACCATACCAACACATTAACACATTTTTTCACGAGTACACTACTGTTCCACATTAACAGCAAACTATGATAACACACAGGACACTACACGTTAAACCAGAATTACACAAACATATCAATAGCATTATATAATAAAAGACATACTAACCATTCCCCCACATGAATACATTCCAAAAATTGTCACAAAGACTGCCATTAACATCAAAATTTACACAGCGTGACACTGGTGTAAAACATGCAACCTGTTTATATGATGTGTGCTGCAGGTATTGCACAACAATTTTACAACCATGATCTCCACTGCCTTGGTAATGCACAGTTAAGACTGATGTTTACAACCAGTTCCATCCTGTAGTCGCAACGTGAGTTGCGACCAAAGGCACCACTTTTCTGAGGTTTTTAATATTATTCACACTTTATCTCACTTCCTAGTCATCAAGACTTTTGATACTGCCTCCCTCAGAGAGTATTAAATAACTGAACATAAAAGATGTCAGATAGGGTGCCATCAGAAAACAGGCCAATTTTCAAAGTGCCTCCATCTTGAAGTCATTTTTTAGGATCTTATATGCTTGCATTTCAAAACCAAATACAGTTTTTAGGTAATTCAGAACATGGTCTTTCTAATGAAAAGGGGTTAAAAGAGTTTGAATAAGACACTTTCTTTGTTAAAGTATTTTTATAAAAACCGTCAACTTTGGCCTCAATTTGTAAACTACTGTACAGTATTCCGAAAATAAAATTTTATATTCAAAGGCTTTGTATTGGTAAGTTATTCTGTGCAAAGTTTAAGATTTAGCCTGCAGTTACATCTGGAGTTATAAAAAGCTAAGTATCACACATTTTTCGAAACGTCAATTTTTTCGGCCATCTTTTCTTCACCTTGTTGTCGTTTTTTTAGCACCTTATATGCTCATATTTGATTTTTTTTTAAAATTGGCAAATTTGCTCTCAATTTGTAAACTCTTGGAAAGTAGCAGGAGAATTAAATTTTATATTCTTAGACATTGCATTGGTAAGTTATAAATTGCAAAGTATCATGTTTTTCAATCAAATACTTTCAGAGATATAAATAGATAACACATTTATCATGTGTGTATTTTTCAGCGGACTTTGCTTCAAATTATCCATATGCAAATTGCCAAGGAAATATTTTTTTATGATTTCACTTAAGAGGGTGCAAGAAGCTGTACATAGTGACATAGATCCGTTTCTTTCAAAGAAGTATTACTGGAGATGATATGTCGCAAAGCTGCGAAACACTCAAGGGTGCACTTTTGATAACTGCACAAAATGACTATCTCCAGTGTATTGAATTAATGATAGTGAAACTTTATAAGCGTTCATTGGGAATATGTGCAATTGCTCATACAAAGTCTCATTAAAATCCGTGATGGTCATGCAAGAACCTCTAGACCATTTGGCATGGAATGACCCAAATAATTCTAAGAAATAAAAGAATTTTCA
The DNA here is from genome assembly GCF_021461395.2 of Schistocerca americana. Classification (NCBI taxonomy): domain Eukaryota; kingdom Metazoa; phylum Arthropoda; class Insecta; order Orthoptera; family Acrididae; genus Schistocerca; species Schistocerca americana. The sequence continues at coordinate 569,330,880 of NC_060119.1, read as the reverse complement.
GCACAACAGTAACAAATACTTAGCCGAAGAAGTGTATTATGGCTCGCATTGATTTAGGGTAAATATGAACTTCTACACAAATTCATGCTGCAACCCTTTTGGTCTAGATATAGAATTGTTCTGTGAAACATGGGTTGTTACTTTGGGGACAGCTGATTAGTTGAAAGTAATGACAAAGAGTAATCATAGGCCTGATCAGAAAATGTGCCAACATGTCAAAAAAAAAAAAAGCAGGAGGAAAAATAAATAAATAAATAAAATTACAACAGAAGTCAGCTGCATCACAGACAGAAGACGAAGCAGAAGATATACGTCCATCAAAATTACTAAACACAAGCCTAAATGCTATTGAGATATCTCCTCTGGAGTCTCAATGGGTGCAAATGAGCTATGCCAGAGTTTATGCGAAAATAAAAATTAATGAAACTCATGAAGCAACTACGCATAACATTGCTGCTGCTGCTGCTGTTGGATTTTATCCGAAAGATTTTCAAACACCTAGTAAAAGCAAGGCATGTCCTGAATGTCAGATAACTGACTGCTGTTTACTGAACTGAAAGAAAAGTGGCAATTGTCAAAGCAGTCAGAAAAATTGCTCATTTTTGACGTAATCATCTCAAGAGTTGGACTAGAAAAGAAGTGCTGTTACAAGCGTAGAATCCAAAAGAATGCCTCTCGCAGGTGAGAGTATTGAAATCTTAGTAGTTACCTGGAAAAGTATTTGCAACAAAGTGCCAGAGTTTGAAGTGCACCTGAAAACAGTGTAGCTCACATAATATTAGGCAAAGAAATTTGTCTGAAATCCAAAATTCACAGCAGTGATATTTTTGGGGAAGTTTTAAGTGTATATCAAAAGAATAGGCTAATGGAAAATGGAGTGGTGTTGCAACAGACAAAAAAGAAGCATGCGAGATTGTCTGGGGAAGATTCAATATCAGGGGTGAGCATAAAATGGTAGCTGGTTCTTCTATTATCCACCAGACTTGTCTCCAGATGCAACTGAAAACTTGAGAAAAACTCAGTTCACTTATACATAAATTCCTCAGTTATAGTGTAATCATTGGGGGAGAATTTAACTATCCAATAATCAATTGGGAAAATTAGAAATTCCTTTTCTTACAAGGGAAACTCCCCAATCACATCCCCATCAGAGTTAGTGCTCAGCTGCCCCAGTGGATAGCCCATCAAAAACTGAACACAGATCATGCATGAAACAGGAAGGGGAGGTGTACAGAATTTTAAAAAATGGGGTTGGACTGCGAAGGGGTACATCCGTATCAAATCTCCCTCGTGCCCCATATTTTCTTCTTGTTTTTTTTCCCTTCAAGAACATTATGAACTGTCCTCCTGAGTCATATCTCAGTGAGGAACTTTAAACTCTCAACATTAAAGACAGGAGCATGTAGAGGAACTATTGGTCAAGTTTGAAAGAGTAGCTGACCATGCATTGGATAGATATGTACGCAATAGACCAGTTCATAATGGGAGGGCCCTCTGTGGCATACGGTCACTGTAAAGAAACATATACATAAAAAAGAGACTACAGCAAAATAGGTGTGAAACAAAGCATAGCGGTATGGACAGAGAGATGCTAAATAAAACAAGGTTAGCCATAAAGAGAGCAATGCATGAAGCCTTCAATGACTACCATAGCAGAATACTGTCAAATGATCTTTCACAAAACCCAGAGAAATTCTGGTCGTATGTAAAGGCTGTTAATGGCACCAAAGTTAGAAGTAACTGCAGGTGTCCCCACCAGGGAAGTGTGTTGGAACTATCGCTGTTCATGTTGTAGATTAATGACCTGGTGGACAATATTAATAGTAACCTAGAATTTTTATTAATGATTGAGCTATCTATAGTGAAGTACTGTCTGAAAGAAGCTGCATAAATACCCGTCAGATTTTGATAAGATTTCAGCGGTACAAAGATTGGCAACTTGCTTTAAATATTCAGAGAAGAAAAACTTTGCACTTCTCAAAATTAAGATGATGTAGTATCCTATAGCTATAATATCAATGAGTCACATTTGGTATTGGCAAATTCATACAAGCACTCTGTGAAGATATGAAATGGGATGATCATTCCATGATTCACAGGTAAAGCAGGTGTCAAGACTTCAGTTTACTGGTAGAGTACAGTAGAATCTCATTTGTACATCCATCATTACCACGTTTTCCTGCAAAGTATGTCCAGTTTTGGAAGTCCCAGTCCCAACTGAATTGAACGCATATTAAATCGACTTGTTTGTGCATTCTCCCGTCCTGCTTGGTGCATTCAAATTTGGCGCTATCAGTACTGTTTGACCCCGGCAACTTTTGCCGCCTACAATTGTGAGAGCGGAGGCAATAGGATATTCATTGTGGCATGATGCGGAAATATGCAGGGAGACAGCGTTCTTCAGTGACAGCAACTTTTTAAGTAACACACATCATTTTCTATGGTAGAAATTATGCACGAAAGTTGTTTGTATAGGTTGGTAGTAGCTCTGATGACTTCCGGCTTCGCCAGCAGCCAACTGGATAGTGTGGAATTTCAGCCTCTGGTCTTGTTTGTTCACATTTAGTGATTGGCTAACTCTCTGACTGTTGTATACAGAGAAGGGCAGCACAAATGGTCACTGGTTTGTCTGACCCAAAGGAGAGTGCCACAGACATGGTGAAGAAACTGAACTAGCAGCCTCTAAGATTTACATAAACTACATAGAAAACTTAAAAAGTTTCAAGAACCAATGTAAATGATGACTAATTATAGCAAGCACAGAGTAATTTAAATAATCATTCTGTTCACACTAAATAGGTGAACAAAACGGGAAGAAACTAATAACTGGTACAATGGGATGTACCCTCTGTCAAGCACTTCACAGTAGTTTGTGGAATATAGTAGTATATGTAGGAGTCCAATGTCTCAGAAAGAAGGGTAAAATGTTGTAAGGTGACATGCAGAATCATTTGCAAAACCAACTCACTTCACCAAAGTACTGTCTGTAACATTCATCAACCTGGAGTCCGATTCTAACTTCCATTTGACTGTTTTCAATTCTTAAGTGTAAAAATTCTACATGTTCAGCAACTACACTGTTGTACCTAAAAAGTTGAGCAAAACCACCATGTACCCGCATCCCAGCCCCTTAGATCATGAGCAACAGTAAAGCAAACTTGGTAATTTATTCATATCTGTCACAATAAGGAAAATCTGCACTTTACGTAAGGATGGCTAGTGGCCATAACTTGCAATTTTTCAAACGGTAATTTGATATGATCAAACAATGGAAAAATTCAGGTACGTAAGACCTATATGTACATCCCACAAAAATTTCATAAAAATTAAAAAGGGTTGAGTGTTGACTTTGTTTAACTTTAGGCCACTTGGCACGGAATGACACAGGAGAGTTTCTTCATCGAGAAATTAAGTATATTTCACTCTGTAGTAGATATCTGAACTACCTGCTGCATGAACTTTTCTGATAATCAAGAACAATTTAACAGGAAGTTTTGCTCTGGATAACAAGTTAACATACGATGGTGTGCTGAAACGCAATGTCTCCAAATTTTATGTGAAGACTCTCTTAAAGCTTTTTAAACAGAACTAATGTTATGACAACTGTGCCTCTTTAATCTTTCGTGTCGACATATTTGCAACCCTCTGCCACTAGATGACTGAATTTCAGCATGCAACGTAACTATGTCAGTGTATAAGACACTGCATGCTGTTAATCCAAGTTCAAATTCGAAGAGTTCATCCACACATGGAGCACCCTCTCTTTCATCATGGCAATACCACACCATACACGAGCACAGTTACATCTTCAACAATTCGACACCTTGGGTTCACTGTCAATGACAATCCCACTTACAGTCCCGACTTGGCCCCATCTGATTTTCATCATATTTTCAAAATTAAAGAACACCTTTGGCGACTTCACATTGATAGTGGTGAAATGGTGCAAGAAGACCTGAGGTTGTGGCTCCGTCAACAAAGTCAAACATTCTACAGTGATGGTATCAACAAACTGGTCTCTCAGTGGGAGAAGTCTGTTTGTCACCAGGGTAACTTGTGTTAAGAATAAATATATAGACACGAAGAATAAAGGTGTAGAATGTTAGGAAAGTGTATTATTTACAAGGCTTTGAGAGTTTACACATAAGAAATTTGGAGGAATTACTTTCCAGTATGCCCCCGTACGTATCAGTTACTTGAACAGATGAGTCCGTCAGTTAGTGCAAGAAGCTAATTTCAACTTTACAACTCTTAACTTACTCTAAATATTATCATAATTATTTTAGAAACAGGTTTAATTAATTACTTCAGCGTACTGAAATTTTTTTTCAACTTATTATTACAAAAGAAAGGAGTGAGACCAGTTTGAACTCACATGGAAGATAATCTCTAAAAATAGAGCCACGAGAAAAGGCTTAGGAAGGCAAGTGAACGCTAGCTCATAAATAATGTGGGGTTCCATGGTAGGCAGGTCACAATTACATAACCCCAGTAGGAACCCTTTAAGTCCCAAGAAATAACAGTTTTTGGCAGATACTGAGAAAAGAGTATGTTACTCACTTGCTGCATTCATCCTGTATCTCCTCTTGCAATGTTTCATCTACATCCTCAGGTTCCACCATGTTACGGAGGATTATAACACGACTCTGGAATAAAAGGTCAAAATTACAATAAGTGCGTGCGTGGGACGGAGGTCGAGGGCATTCACTGTTATGAGGATGATTTTTATGCTGTGAGAGAAAAAGGTGTAATGATTTTAGAATTTCTGTATAAAATCTAGAACCACTCAGCTTTCTACCGTCTCGAACACACAAAATTCTAGATACGAGTGTGGGGTGGTAAAATCCTACCTACTGCATGTCACATGTTTGTGTGTGCAGGTTTAAAATCAGTCGTGGGAAGCAAGTAAACGCGGCGGTCAAACGGCACCGACAAGTACCTGTCGCCCAATACACAGATCTGTTTGTGAGTTTGTATGGAAGAACCATGGAATCTGTATGCAGCTATGTGCTTATTGTGTCACTGACTATTGTTATGTGAAACAAGAACAGTTGAAAAAGTACTCATATAGACTCTTGACTCAGCCTTGTAAGAGACAAGACATTTTTTCAATCTCCTTTTCTTAAAGTCATGGTGTATAAGCAGACTTTCTTTCAAATGTAAATCAATTTGTTTCTAACATAGGACTATACGAGAGACAGACTGAAATTACATATTATGTTGAAAGTTAGAATTTTTATTGTGCTTTAAAGTCAAACATATCGTTGATTGACGAAACGTAAAGTTTGTATGGCTACTTATTTCACTAGTAGAAAGAGGCTTGAAAGTTCTTGTGCTTGCATTATTCGACGGAGAAGAACTGAAGAGTGTTTCCAGCAGCCAGCTATCCAGTAAAGAAGAGTGGCTGCAAACCTCAAGTTATCTCATAAAGAAGTGGAATGTGGCTTGGGGAAATAAATCAGTATAGCCCAGACCCCACACCCACAGTTTAAGTCGACAAAACATTAGAAAGGTTTCCCCATTCTTTAACACATTTACCTTTAAAAATTATTTAGTTAAAGTGCCACCTTGCATTATACAAAACAGCAAAAAATGAAAAGAAGTTTGTTAGTTTAGCATATTTTCAGTGCAAATACAACACTGATGGTATGAAATCCATTTTCCGTGCAATAACTTCCAACTTTCTCTATTAGTATAGTAATAACAATGAATATTAACAAAATAATTCACACAATGGTTGAGAAAACATCCTTCAATAGTACAACAAAACTCATATGCAATACGTTTCTCTAGTCATAAAAACTTACCTCAACCTTACGCATAAGTTTCTGCATAACAAGATGTCTTGCACTCTGGCCTTTGATGGACATATTTTCTTGCTGTTGCAGGGTCTGTGGTTCAGCTTCTTCTAACAACTTTTTCTGTAGTTCCTCCTGTTGTTTTTGCTGCATGAATTTAAGAAGAAAACAACAAAATATTAAGGTTCAATAAATAATGACAGTAATACTTCAATGAACACTAATATTGTTCTTATGTATGATATACTAGTCAACAGATTAACATAAAAAAAAGCAACACAAATAATTAATATCTTTTACGAAGGATCATACCACGATACGCATTCGCTTCTATGCCAGACTGTTCCAGCTAGTGCCCACCTGTTGGCAGAGAAGCACCCACAGCCACAGAGGTTGTCACAGAACTGAGCCAACTGTGTCTTGTCAGTGTTTCTGCACGCAACCGAGCAAGGTGTGAATGTACCCCAACTGTAGCTGCCGGTGGTAGTGGTTGTGTGTGCAAAGTGTGAATGTATGTGTGTGTTTTCTTTGCTGAAGAAGGTTTTGCTTGAAAGCTATAACGTGAAACAGTCTTTTTGTTGAGCATGTCTGCAACACAACATATCACCTTTATGGTGAATAGCAGTCTATTCTTTTCCTAATATTGTTGATATTCCACAACCTGGTGTTTCCAATGTTTAAATATGTTACTCTTCGTACTACAGATTCAAGGCTTTAAAATGTAAAATTCAAACCATACAAATACACAGGGGCGAAACACAGTATTATTTTTTGAGAGAAGATAGTAACCTGCGCTTGTTCCTGTGCTCTCCTGAGTGCATCTTGTGGATTAACTCCTTGAGCTGACAGTGGTTGTCCAATCACTGCTGGTGTTATTACACCTGGTGGTGGTATCACTGCAACTGGCTGTCCTGAAAACACAATTATATACGTACATAAGTAAACAACAAAATATATAAATAATTAAGTAACATAATATTGATGGGTATGATATTCTTTGATATCAATAAATTACGGTAGTATACAACGTATCAATGCTCATTAGAATACCACGGAAAACTTTAAAAAAAGGTATCTGAAATTGAAAGAAACGTGAAAAGGCAATTAACACAAAAGGCAGAAAGAATAAGCAGGAAGTGGCGTAAACATAAATAAATATACATTCAGTAAATATTAATATTTTGCCACAAAGTATATGAAACCGATGACACACAAAACTAGCAATTATTATTCTGTAAAGCCACTGGCAATTAATTGGCATGTTCTCCACCCTTTCGCTTATGAAAGGAAGACTGAAATTCAAACTTCTGCAACCTAATTTTCAACATAGTACAGTACTTACATTAGTATAAGACCTCCCCCTTATTAAAGAGGAACTTTGACAAAATTTTGTTTTTAACCTCAAAATTAGACTGCTTCACTGCTATAAACCATCTGCCAAAAAATTAATATTATATCTATACTAAACTTATGTCTTTAGCTACATTATGACAATTCAAGGAGAAATAAAAATCACCACCACCACCACCAGTATCATAATCTGGTATGAGTTTCACCTGACCAATTTGGGGAGAGAAAAGAAGCAGCGTATTCCTACATATGAGAAGGCTGTCACAAATATTTGGCTGTTGAGGTGGTGATTGTAGTGGGACCTCATGGCACATCTGAAATTGCTACAAATGAAACGAGCAGCAACTAAATTTATAATTGCAGCTGTCACAAATATTTTACTGTTTCTTCTGAGTATTTTGCGATGTCTGAGGTGATTGTTACAGTAGAACCTGTGAACATCTGCCCCCCCCCCCTCCCCCAAATATGGTGCAGATTTCACACCTATACTGATATGTGAATATGACAATGTTTCCTTTCATTTCTCGTATCCCAACACATGAACTGTCCTCTGCTCTCTTATTTGATATCTAGAACCAATGGCTAACACATCCCCTTTTTGTTCCAGTCATACCTCACAGCGAGCATTAACACCACTGCTGCATGAAACATGTTAGTATACCACTGACCCCATCTAGATTTTTACAGTCTTCTGCAGAAATGTATATTATTGTTGAGTGTTTGTTCAATTTTAAATTCAAGTCTATTAAATTCTGACTACAAATAAAAAGGTAGCTTTCTGAGAAGGTGATTTAGTTGCAATCAATCTCTTTTCATCACTACCAAAAAAATGGCCAGGTCTTTTCTTTTGCTAGAGTATAATATATTTGGTGAAATTGATGTTACACACTGCTCAATGGAGCTAATTAAAAAGTATTCACTGTTAAAAAAGGAACAGTGTCTATGCACTACAAGGAGTTTAGAATAGATTCTAACCTCCTCAATGAAGTGTCATGGAGATAACCCTCTTAACATCTTTGTCCTGCGCAACAGCAGCAAGTCTACATTGCGTAGCGTCTGAACAAGAGTTGGACATGGCGCTAATGTTAATAGTCCATTAAAATAAATTATAGTCAAATTAGACATTGGCTGTAATTGCACCAGTGGCAGGAGTGAGCGCTCTTAAGTGTCAGCAATTTTGTGACGTTACACAATATTTCCGAATTCTTCATAATAAATCTTTAAATGATCTCAATTGCCAAAGCTTCATCTGCAGTTGTAAGATGGTCCTATATCTATTACAGAACGTAAAAATGTCTACCTTGTGAATTTAAGACAACCCTGTATTTTTCAAATGGCAAACTGAGGGGAAAAATCGTCAACTAATCAGATAATTACCGCATTAAATCGAAACAAGCCCCTGGGAGTAGACAACATTCCATTAGAACTACTAATAGCCTTAGAAGAGCAAGCCATGACATAACTCTTACCATCTGGTGAGCAAGATGTATGAGTCAGGTGAAATACCCTCAGACTTCAAGAAGAATATAACAATTCCAATCCCAAAAAAAGCCGGTGCCGACAGATGTGAAAATTACCGAACTATCAGCTGAAAGAGCCATGGCTGCAAAATACTAACACGAGTTCTTTACAGACAAATGGAAAAACTGGTAGAAGCCGACCTCGGGAAAGATCAGTTTGGATTCCATAGACATATTGGAACAGGTAAGGCAACACTGACCCTACGACTTATCTTAGAAGATAGATCAAGAAAAGGCAAACATACGTTTCTGGCATTTGTAGACTTAGAGAAAGCATTTGATAATGTTAACTGGAATACTCTCTTTCAAATTCTAAAGGTGGCAGGGGTCAAACACAGTTTGCGAAAGGCTATTTACCAATTTGTACAGAAACCAGATGGCAGTTATAAGAGTCAAGGGACATGAAAGGGAAGGGAGTGAGACAGGGTTGTAGCCTCTCCCCGATGTTAATCTGTATATTGAGCAAGCAGTAAAGGAAACAAAAGAAATTCTGAGTAGGAATTAAAATCCATGGAGAAGAAATAAAGACTTTGAGGTTCGCCGATGACATTGTAATTCTGTCAGACAGCGAAGGACTTGGAAGAGCAGCTGAATGGAATGGACTCTCTCTTGAAAGGAGGATACAAGATGAACATCAACAAAGCAAAATGAGGATAATGGAATGTAGTAGAATTAAATAGGGTGATGCTGAGCGAATTAGGTTAAGAAATGAGACACACAAAGCAGTAGATGAGTTTTGCTCGGGGAGCAGAATAACTGATGATGGTCGAAGTAGAAAGGATATAAAATGTAGACTGGCAATGGCAAGGAAACCGTTTCCAAAAAAGAGAAATTTGCTAACATCGAGTACAGATTTAAGTGTCAGGAAGTCGTATGGAGTGTAGCCAGGTACGGAAGTGAAGCATGGACGATAAATAGTTTAGACAAGAAGAGAATAGAAGCTTCCGAAATGTGGTGCTACAGAATAACGCTGAAGATCAGATGGGTAGATCACATAACTAATGAGGAGGTATTGAATAGAATTGGGGAGAAGAGGAGTTTGTGGCACAACTTGACGAGAAGAAGGGATCGGTTGGTAGGACATGTTTTGAGGCATCAAGGGATCACCAATTTAGTACTGGATGGCAGCATGGAGGGTAAAAATCATACAGGGCGAACAAGAGATGAATACACTAAGCAGATTCAGAAGGACGTAGGTTGCAGTAGGTACTGGGAGATGAAGAAGCTTGCACAGGATAGAGTAGCATGGAGAGCTGCATCAAACCAGTCTCTGGACTCAAGACAACAACAACAACGTAGCTTTCCCACCTAGTTAACCAATTTTATTGCAGTAATTAAAACCTCGATAAAAGACAAAAATAAAGAGTTGGCATAAATTAAAAGGCAGGTCTCAATTTAATGTAGCACTAAATCAAATAGCTAAAGTCATTTTATTGACTCAGATGGTGGTGGTGGTGGTGGTGGTGAAGGACTCTCATACTCCTCGACAGAGCCTAGGGGACGATGTGGGAGACCCGCACTGCTGTACTAGGCAAGGTCCTAGCGGGGATGGTTTACCATTGCCTTCCTCCGACTGTAATGGGGATGAATGATGATGATTAAGATGAAACAACAACCCAGTCATCTCGAGGCAGTGGAGATTGCAATTTCCCTTCTATTACAACCTCACCGTTTGTCATGTCTTCAATCTCTTCCTTCTCTCTTGCCCTAAAGTGGGATCCAGCACTAATTGAGAATTTACACAAGGTTTCTGATTGATGATAACCATTTATTGTTACTGTTAGCTTTCTCCACTTTAACCAAATTTCACAGGATACTATTTGCCACTGCTTTTAACCAACTTTGTGCCCCCACTGGCAAATCATCTTAAGGAGTCAATTTTCATGAAAGACTCATACAATCATCCACAACAACAACTTTACAGAGTATCTGTCAACTGACTCCTATTGCTCGTGGCACTAAACTCTGGGCAAAACCCACCCATTGTAGTGGCCAGAGAAGTATTCGGAAGAGCTGTGGAAACAGTAACCTAACAGGATAGATGGTTAATCCTTATAGTGCCAAATATAATGTAATCGGATCACGCGGTACGCACGAAAAGTGCCAGGTACAACCTAATCGCACTGCCATTTATGCGCACTTTTGTTTCAAAGTGAGGCACAGATCATGGTATATCGATGTCATGAAGACAAACGAAGGTCAAAAGATAGCCGCCAAGTACTTCGTTTTGACTGTTGATGGCAATAATCAATATTTTCGACTTCCAAACACAAGGTTGTTTTTCGTTTGTTTCGAAGGTAATATGGCTCAGCCAAGCAAGAAGTCTCATTTGAGTGCGATGTATACCGTGGAAAGTAGTGAAAGTCATAACGATTTTGACGGCTTTTCGGGCAGTGGATTGATATACGAGTGGTCTAGTGGTGATATCTCAGCATGTGAGTCATCAATAGCTGAATCTGCACCCAGCAGCGATGAAGACGATGTTAAAGAAATGACTGCAGCCAGCGACAAGTTTGCTGAAATTGGAACTGATGAGTTGGACAATCCTGCTCCTTACTGCTTCATGTTTTTGGAATTATCAGGCCCCAAACGTGTACCAATAAATGATACGCCAATTGATTTTTTAAACTTTTTTTAATTTTTTCCGTACAAAAACTCTAATACAAATATTGTGTTCTTTAGAAGTATGAGGCCTAATAGTGTACTCTGCTCATATTCCTGTAGTTGAAGGTACTAGCTATAAAAGAAAAAAATTAAGGTCCTATGATAAATGGTTCAGATTTTATGGTAAGTTCAACGAACTTCTGCAATTGACTACAAAATTGCCTGGCACTTTTCAGCTGATACCTTGAAAATCACATGGCCGCAAAAGGGTTAAATAAAAGAATGGCTGACACCCCCCCACCCCCACCACTTTAACAGGCCTAACTACTTCCTATGTTTGACTGAACCAATGTAGGAAAACCGGGAAAAAAATAAATCACAATGGTCCACTCTTCCCGAAGACAAAATTATTCCATATCCATACTTCGGACTGAAATATGTGCTTATGTGTATCAATGAGACATAAACTAAACCGATTTGATGAAACAATGATTTTCCCCTTGCCCATGCACACAAGCTGGTTATAGATACCATATTAGCAATCAGGCCAAATTCTACCCTTTATATAAAGTATATCGGCTGACGATTAGAGATGATAATTTTTTGCTCTACAGCATGCTACGAAATGCAACCTGAAGTAAACACTACACAATTTGTTTGCATATAAGAATAGTGTAATATATATATTTTAAGGATGCACACAAACTTTAATACAAGCAGCAGCAATGACAAAGATTCAAATTACCAACCTGCTACTGTAGCAGTAACTGGTGTTGTAACGGCCTGAGGCCGGAATTGAGGTATGGCAAGGCCTGGAGGTGGTATAACTGCTGGTAATACACCAGCATGTGCCTGCCCAAGTGCAGTTGGGGCTACAGTTGGGATAACTGGCACAGTGGGGACTGTCTGCAAAGGCAGTGTTGGTATCACTGTTGGCACTGCAGGGACATTAGGTATTATAGGCAACTGTGATGTTCCCACACCACCCAATTTTGAGAGACCTGTGAAAGTAATTTTCTCTTGTAAAAATACACACACACACTACACATGCCATTAATTTATACTACATAGTAAGAATTTATTTGAAAACAAATGTTTACATGACAGAAATAGTTTTAGGAGCTGAAAACCCAGTTGAAATATCAATAACTTTTGTATCATACCTAATGCTACAGCGTTACTTGCTACTGCATCCATTGCTTGAATTTTTGCTGTGGCAGCTGCAGCTGCCACAGCTGCAGCAGTTGGCATCATACTTGTTGTTCCTGATGTACCCTGAAACCACAAGTCTCACATTAGATCCACTAATAAGCACTTACATAATTAGCAATTTATGAAATATTCATTTCTGTGTCAATTTCAATTACAGTCCCTTATTACATATTTAGTAACTTATGGAATCATGCTGAAGATTAATTTTCTGTCACTTCTTTACGAAACCATTTCGGATTTAAGGCTGACAAGAAAAAGACACCTTAGTGTATTTTCAACACTGTGGTGTTGTAAAGGATCAGCTACTAAGTATATGCATTATTTGTTTAATTTCTGTCTCAGTCGCATATTGTCTTTAATGGCGACTAGTTTAAAATGATTCCATTCATTTTCAAACTATTCATGCATTTCCAACATTTCACTAGAACAATTCGAGTGGAACATTCAAAACCCTTGTTCATACACCAGGCCATAATAGTAAATGTCATTAGGAGAACTTGACAGGTTCCTTCAGCAGTTTTTCAAGTTCCACTGGAATATTTTTACAGACGTCTATTAGAGACACAGGCAATGGTCCTTGCTCCTCCCATCTGCAGCAATACAGTAAAGGTTCTCTATCCCTAGCCATAATCCAGTACAACATACTGTTCCTGCACTGATGACTAACCCCCCCCCCCCCCCCCCCCCCTCTCCGAATAGCCTAACCACGAGGGAGCAGTAACTGCTGCGCAGAAGCAAACCCATTCCTGACGTTCTGCGCATGACGTCACTGAGGAACAGCTCTTGGCGCGCGCGAAGTGTACGTCTGAGCTTTGTGTTGTCGTGGTTCGTCCGTGTTGTGTTTCGTGCGTGTTGTCGTTTCCATTTGGTTATCTTTGCGGAGTGAGTGTTTGTCCGAAGTATTTCAGTGTGTGGAAGCAATGCCAGGTTGTGCTGTTGTTGGCTGTAACTCTCACAATCACAATACAAAAGGGACTGAAATAGTGTTGCATTGTTTCCCACGTGATGGAAGTCTGCAAAAGGTTTGGCTTTCAAAATGCTTTAGGAAAGATCCTGTGAACGTAGGGAACGCTAGAATATGCTCTCGTCATTTCAAGGAAACAGATTATATCTGGGACTTACGTTCAGAACTGTTAAATTTACCGCGGAAACTAATCCTTAAGAGTGAAGCGTATCCGTCTTGCAATTTGCCTTGTGGTAGTAGCGCCAGTGATGACACACCGATTGCAATAGAAGAAAGGAAAGAACGTTTTAACAAATGTGAAATTCGTAGAAGAAGCCTAGAGACTTTAAAGAAGCTCTCACCATTGAAGAGGAATGTTGACAAGTATACATTTACAGATGAAGTTCTTTGTAGTGATCCACATAAAGTCACTTTACAGAATTCTGTAGCGTCACTACAGAGGAGAAATGCTCATCTAAGGAACATGTGCATGAAATTGCGAGCACGTAATAAAGATCTTAGAGGTCAGCTGTCCTCAATGAAACGACATCTGCACGAAGAAGAATTGAATAAAAAGGAACTTGTGTCTCATGAAACTAATCAAATACTGGGCAAAATATTTTCACCCAATCAAATTAGAAATTTGTTGCATGGTTCAAAACGGGTTCGATGGGGCAAAGAGGACATTTGTAAGTCTATTACTTTACGTGCTCTGTCGCAGAAGAGTTACAATTTCCTTAGAGAAAAACTCGGATATCCTCTACCTGCAGTGTCAACCTTGCGTTCTTGGATTAATCGCAGTTTCAGTTGCCAACCAGGAATTTTGAAGGATGTTTTAGTGATGATGAAAATGCAGGCTGCAACACTGACTGACAGGGAACGTATTTGTGATTTGTCATTTGATGAAATGAACATTGACAGTAGAATTTGTTACGATCAGCAAGATGATAGGATTCTTGGACCTCACAGTAATGTCCTTGTTGTCATGGTCCGAGGCTTGTTTGCAACGTGGAAGCAACCTATCTATTTCAATTTTGACGTTCAGATGACAGCAGCACTCTTGAACGAAGTAATTGTTTCCCTGGCCAGCATTTGCTACAATGTTGTGGCTGCAGTAGCAGACATGGGTGCAAAGAATAGTTCTGTCTGGAAGGAGCTTGGCATTACTCATGAAAATACTTGTTTTCCACACCCGTGTGATTCTCTGAGACGTGTGTGGGTGTTTGCTGACGTTCCCCATTTGCTCAAACTCTTAAGGAACCACTTGCTGGATCAAGGAATAATGTTGGAAAACAAGGCTGTGGCAAAAACTGTGTTTGAGAAACTGTTAGTTCTGGACAGTGGCGAGATGAAAATATGTCCCAAGTTATCTCACAAGGGAATCTCCCCATCGCACCCCCCTCAGATTTAGTTATAAGTTGGCGCAGTGGAGAGGCCTTGAAAAACTGAACACAGATCAATCGAGAAAACAGGAAGAAGTTGTGTGGAACTATGAAAAAAATTAGTAAAATATACAAACTGAGTAGTCCATGGGATGATAGGCAACATAAAGGACAAATGGAGTCAAGGAGCGCCGTGGTCCCGTTGTTAGCAAGAGGCCCTAGGTTCAAGCCTTCCCTCGCGCGAAAAGTTTAACTTTTTATTTTCAGTTTATGTGAGAAACTCTTATGTTTTCGTCACTTTTTTGGGAGTGATTATCACATCCACAAGAAAACCTAAATCGGGCATGGTAGAAGAATCTTTTTACCCATTCGCTAAGTGTACGAGTTAGGTGGGTTGACAACATTTGCCTGTCATGTGACGCACATGCCATCACCAGTGTCGTATAGAATATATCAGACGTGTTTTCCTGTGGAGGAATCGGTTGACCTATGACCTTGTGATCAAATGTTTTTGGTTCCCATTGGAGAGGCACGTCCTTTCGTCTACTAATCGTGCGGTTTTGCGGTGCGGTTGCAAAACACAGACACTAAACCTATTGCAGTGAAGAGAGACGTCAATGAACGAACGGACAGATCATAACTTTGCAAAAATAAAGTACGTAAACTTTTCGCTCGAGGGATGACTTGAACCAAGGACCTTTGGTTCTGCAGTTACGCTAACCACGGGACCACTGCGGTCCTAGGCTCACATTCTCCTTGATGTTGCCTACGTTGCGCACGGACTACTCAGTTTGTATATTTTGCTAATTTTTTTCGTAGTTCCACACAACTGCTTCGTGTTTTCTCGATTGATCTGTGTTCAGTTTTTCAAGGCCTATCCACTGTGCCAACTTGTAACTAAATCTGAGGGGGGTGCGATGGGGAGGTTCCCTTGTCAGCAACACATTACAGTGAAGGGCAGAGAGCGACAGCGAGTACGCTTAGCAGCTCAGCTGCTATCAAGTACAACTGCACAGGCGATTCGGTATTTGATGCCTGAAGAAGGACCCGCCAGTGATTTCATACAGATGGTGGATGAGACTTTCGATGTACTTAATTCAAGGACAAAAGAAAGTAATAAATCACTAGCCTGTGGATTTGGTGTCAATTTTCAAGCCCAAGAACAGTGCCTATGTAAATTTTCGAAGTGTTGTGACAAGATGCGTGTTGGCAACTCAAAGCATCTCCTACCCTTCCAGAAATGATTTTTGAAAACTGTTCGGTCACTTTTGGGTCTGTTCAGTGACTTAGCTGTTTATAATATTGAATATATTCTTACAGCAAGATTAAATCAAGACTGCTTGGAGAACTTTTTTTCTCTTATAAGAGGCCCTGGACGTTTTTATGATCATCCATCGCCAGTCGAGGTAAAGAGCCGGATAAGACTGCTGTTGTTGGGAGCAAACGCTCATGATATTCCACTTTCAAATGCATCGTCTGTTGAGCCTGATGAAGAAGGAAGATTCGTGACTGCAACTGTTTTTGGCAATATCCTGCCTGATATGTCTGATGCGTTGGCAATGGTTGAAGGAGAGAAGGAGATAGAAGATTTAGATTTTGGAGTAGGAGAATCCGATGTGCCTCCAATGTCACTGGCTTCCGATTGTAGCACTGAAGGATTTAAATATCTTGCTGGATATGTAGCTTATCGATGCAGACAGTATGACAGATCACCGGCCACACCCACTGGAGAGTTACTGACACTGCCTGAGGAGACGTCGAGAGGATGGCTGGGCATGCTTTCTCGTGGGGGTTTGCTTGTGCCTTCAGAAATGTGGCTCGAAACAATTAGCAGATTTGAATTAATTTTTGCCCAGATCCATGGACACGACAGTTTGTACAGGGAAACTGGTGTCATCAAGAACCTGTGTGCTATACTTACCGAGCGATTCCCCACTATTCACCCAGAAATTATTAAGATTTACGTTAGGACGAGAACATTTATCCGACTGCGTTGGCTGTCTGCAAAGGACAAGTCGAAGAAAGCAGTTGCCGCTCAGCAACGGAAAGCAAGGACGTGGTATTTGTCATCGCTTTAGAATGTAAATAAACAATATTTGTGAAAGTTAAATAATATATAAACTTAGTGATAGAAGTGAAGGTCCTCTGACTGTGTGTTTCACAACTAGCAAGACTCTACACTGACAGTGTCAAGGATTGGCTTATTGTTTCCCACACTACATACCAACTTTGCTGAACGGCGGACTCGGTAAGTCAATTTACCACTATTTCCTGTAAATCGAATTTTGCAGCACTTTTTTTGATTCAATGCTCTTTTATATAAGTGAATTTTAACAACTAGGGCAAACATTATACAGCCACCTTGATAAAAATATAAGCCAAAGGTTTGAGATGTGAGAAAATTAAGAATATGTGTGTGTGTGTGTGTGTGTGTGTGTGTGTGTGTGTGTGTGTGTCAGTTCAGGTAGGTAATTCAAATGCTTCCTACAAATAAGGCAATTGCATAATTTCTTGAGTGAAAATGAAAGTGTTTTTGTAGGCATGATGTAAACAGAATATAAATGAGCGTTACATAGAGCTTGTCTCCAAGTTAACACTTTTCCCAGAGCCAAAGTTAGAAAATTGAATGCTCATTTCGAGAGTTTACTTCGTAGAGAACTGCAAACCAGACTGTACTTTGCACTTATTTTTGTACAGTTTGATCTATAGACACTTGATTTTATTCAAGTCAGCACTCAGCAGTGTCTGTTTAAAAGCTGGACAAGTTACAGAATATAGCAGTAACTTTCTAGAAATAGCAGAATAACAATTTACCTTTTACTATTTCTGTAGAAACTGAAACATTTCACAAATACATTGCTTAAATGCGTGGGCTGCGTCTTGTAGCGCTGTTCAGAGGCAGCGGCGGTTCCTTCGTGACGTCACAGCCTCAGCCAATGGCAGTACAGAACGCTTACTGCCCAACCTTATTTTTTTTTACGGATCTTGGGCCTAACCATCAAATTACTCTCCTCCAGCAGCAACCCCTTCTTATACAATGACATCTATCTGCTCAAATTCCATTAGCCCATAGCTATCACCAACTGAGTCCTGTAAAACCTTATAAGTCAGGTCCAAACCTTCTTGCAATATCTCCTCTCCATCCATAAAATTCTGCTGCTCTGTAATCTCAAATTCCTACATCCCACATCCAAGACAAACTTTTGCCCTCCAGGAACTAGAGCTGCACGTACAATGCCACCTCAAAAAAAACTCTCCCTATCAGTTCATCTACACAACTATCCGCAATGTCTACAAGAGTCTAATCAAACCTCCCTCACATACCCTCACAGCCACCAAACCCTGGCTCGTAGATCTGTACATTTACCACACCCCACCACCAAACAATCCAGACACTAAACAGTCCTGAAACACAGTCATAAAACTGTTCTCCAAAAATCTCAATCCCTTCCAAAGGCCTTACCTTTTGCCCCACTCCCAAACTCAATCCTGCAGGGGTTTATTACAGACATTTTCTCCTTCTCCCAAGCCCCTGCAGTAGAAACACCTTTCTGTTACCAACCCAACCAATCAGGTCTGATCCAAAACCAACACTGAATGCTGCATAACTCAGTTCAATCCTCCATCCAATAGTAACTCCTTTTAAGAACCCAGAATTTTCTGACCTCTAACCTTGCTGCACCATCATTTCACAAATCCCTCAACATGGAAACCATCCTTACATCTGCAGAAGGAACCAAAATCCATCATCTAAATTGATCCTGACCTTATAATGCTATCTGTTGACAAAGGCTCCAAAACTGTGGTTATGGACCACAGAGATTGATTACCTGGCAGAGGTCCTCTGGCAGCAGTCTGCACTACTGTTTATGCCATTTCCCTCCTAACATCCCTAATGGGGGGGGGGAGGGGGGGGGGGGGGGGGGAGAGACGACGACAACAACACACCACACACCACACCACACATTTCCCAACACTCAACTGACTCCAAACCTATAATCTCCCTCCTGGTCACCATGACGAACTATTATGAGATATAAGTTCCACCTTTTATGCAAGAAAGAGCTGAAGATGCAAAAAGGTGAATACTGTGAAGTACTTCTCCTTCCAAGGCATCACCTACAAATCCATGGTACAGCAATGGGCACCCACATGACACCATCCTATGCTAACGTCATCATGGGCCATCTAGAGGAATTCTTTCAAAACACCCTGAATCTTAAATGCATCACCTGGTTCAAATTCACTGATGAACAAATAAAGAGTGATAGTTGTTTTTCTGGTTTCTCTCTCAGGTCCTACATTATGCTCATACGGATGTTTGAATGTACTCAAGAGAGTGGTATTGCCGTAGCCATTGTTAGTTGTGTTGTGAAAAGTAATAACGAAAATGTTGGGGAAAATATACCCCTGTCTGTGAGAAGTGTGGCTATTTATTTAGTAGTGCAATAAAGAGAACTTGCGGAAGCATTCCCGGGATCTTCACCATCGTTGGATCGGCAGGGAGGTGGAATGGAAAGATCCGGACAAAAAAAACTACTCTGAGAAGAGAGGATAAAGGTACTACAACTTTCATTTACCCCATCATACACCCCCCCCCCCCCCCCCAGCAGATTGTAACTCATGTCAGATGCAGTCAAAGTCTGGCTCTATTGCTGTGAGACAGTAAACGTGTGTACGAGTTGTACTTGTGTGTATGCACATGCATTTTCCAATTCAAAAGAAGGACCTTGTCTGAAAGTTAATATTTCAGCAGTCTTTTTCATCATGCTTGCCTGTGACTCAAGGTCTTCTCTATGTGGTGAGCAACAATCTTTTCTTTCCATATCATTGTTATATTAGAATGGAAGCAATATTTCCAGAGGCCATCGAAACAATCATTTGAACAATAGGTGTCAAAACATCAAAAATTTTTTATAAGCCTTGCCCGGGCATCCATAAACTAAAATCAAGTCATACAACAGAGTCCATGTAAGTAATGCTCTGAAATTACTTTCAATTCCTCCAAAATTATGCTGAAAACAAATCCAGTGATTTCTTACTATCGTCTGAGCCATGAACAGTTGGCGGTTCACACATGTTTAGCCACAGACAGAAATCCCATTGTTGACAATTCCAAGTGACAATTGTGGTATGCACATGATTTCCACTTGAAGGAACCAAATATCCAGCAAGTTACGTCTCTTGCTTGCTTATACAGAATTTATCACTTACCACGGCGATCAGTGATGACAACTTGCAACAAATGAAATAGAAATTCACTGAACAACTCGATACAACCACATTTACAGCTCACATTAGCTACAACATTCACAGCAGAGGGCTGAGAACACTACTGAACACTCATTGGCTGTCGGAGTAGTCATGATGTAGATAGCCAGAACAAGCCTAAACTCAACTGCCACTGTTCATGACTCCAAATATAGTTCTACTTCTGGATACACCATCTCTTTAAGTCCTACGTTCTAGTGGGTTTAGTGTTGACTAATGTGAGCACAAATTACACACACACTGATATGCAAGTTCTTTTCAGTAAGCCATGCATTATTATAAGCACAATATTATCAGCATTATTATAAGCAAAATATCATTTATGCAATGTGAGAAATGACCAGCAATAGTAACAGAAGAGAGAGTTGGACCATGATATCCCTACACACAGCAGAACTCAACAGGATATCAAGCTCTGCTCAGTCACATGGTATGCAAAGCACAAATGTATACCCCCGCCGGCGAAACATTGCACTTGACAGTTCGCTTTTTGTCTAGTTAGGTTGGCTATACTGTAATAGCGATGTTGCAACAGCAGCCTCTATACACACAGCAGACGATACAGTTTTCCGTCCCGTCTCGTAAATGCAAGCGATTGAGCAATTACAGTGAATATAAAAACTCGTTTTAAGTTGTACTACAATGACAGGAAGTAAACAACCGTATAATAATCCATGTAAAAGCATAACAATGCGCACCCTTTCGATAACGGAGCAAAGAAATACAAAAAACAAGCATCTGACGACTGGTACTTTAAAATCAATAATGTACGTAGTTTACAAAATAAATAATAACCGAGATTGCAATAAATAACCAATAGTAGTAATTTTTCACTCACCAATTTACAGGGATAATGGCGCAATTCCATCCAGCTCGCAATTCCATCGTCACTGTTGTCCGACTCACCGCCAAAACCGTCTTCATCGTCGTCATCAGCAAGACAAATCATTAATTGTTCATGGCCACTGATAATGCCTTCTATCGTCTGTGCTGCTCGTAAAAGTTTCTCGACGCGCTCTACTTTTTTTCTCCATGAGGCTGCATCCACAGTCACAAGAGCTTCACGCAACAGCTTTTCCACCTCTATTATTGTAATGGACTTGTTGTTGTTCCTTACATACATTTTTACATCACTCCATATTAACTCAATAGGGTTGAAATGGCAGTGATATGGTGGCAGCCTTATTACAGTATGACCCTGCTCCTTGGCAATTTCGTCTACTACATATGTAGGCGTCGTAGGCTTATTTTCTTTAACAAGAGAATATAACAGAACCTTTGTCATACTCATATCCGCTGCAATATTTCGAGCCTGTAACCACTGCACCATAACTTCTTTCCGAACATTTGTGGTTGGGGCTTTGTTTTGTATCACCGAATGATATGGAGCATTGTCCATTACAATTGTTGTAGGGACAGGAAATTGTTTTAAAAGGTTCCTGAACCACTCAACAAATCGTGTGTGATCCATATCTTCATGGTAATCACCAGTCTTTTTCGATCTAAAAACTTAAAGTGCGTCAGGGACAAAACCACTGGAGGAGCCTGCATGGACCACAATTAATCTAGCTCCTCTTCCCGTCGGCTGATGGCTGCTACTGCTAGGTGTGTTATCCGTCCAACATTTACTGACAGCTTCCCCGGCATTAACCCACGTTTCGTCTAGCCAAATTATGGAATGAATGTCTCTGCCCACAATTTTGTGCAAGAAAATGCTACGAGCGGTAACAATATGTGCCCTCTCTAACAGTACTTTGCGTCCGTCTAGCGTTTTGTAACGGAAACCCATATTTTTTAGCACAATTTTTAGTGATGTTTTACCACCCCTGAAGAGTTCACTTTCTTTTAAAGTGATTAATAACTTAGCTACAGTCGGATACTCTTTTCTGCTGTAGTAAGCATAAACATGCCTACAAATTGCATCAGTCTGGAAAGAATCTGAATCTGTGATAGGACTAGACCGCGTTTTCTTCTTTCCCGCGGTTGATAAAAATGTATTATTTGATCCAGACAGCTCGGAATCATTACGGCTCACTTCAGTATCTTCCAAGTTTTGTAGTAATACTCCCTTACTTACTACGGTTCTTGCACTAATACCAAGAGTTTTCGACGTACGTTCCACCACTTTGTCGGCAGGAATTGATGGCTGTCCATGAATGCTTACGTAGTTTTTCTCCTGCTCGTAAAACTCACGAGTTCTGAGTATTAACTCCAGTGCCTGGCTGTTTAGCGGCACCCCTCGACGCAAAGGATTGTCACTAGATGAACGAAGTCTTTTCGGTGGCATTTTCCAAGTATGTACACTCACAACGTAACAAAAGTCACAAAGATATAGCACACAGTACAACAAAAACAAGCGGTAAACAACATACAATTCATGTTGTATACACATTCACTAAACAAAGCCGGCAACGCGGGAACTTTGACGTCACAGCACGTGAGTAACAGCAGTGCTCACTGCGCTGCGATTGGCTGGCGCCCCACGCTGAACGCCTAGCGCCTATCGTTCTTCACTAGTTACTCTGTTATGCTGCCAACTTCATACGCAAACGTCAAGTGCAATGTTTCAGCGGCCCGGGTTTAGGCAATATGTGGAAAACAACAAATAAACTACAAGCTACCACTCAGCTTAAAAGTTTGACAATTTCGTGAAGCGCTAGAGGAAATAGTATTAAATCTTGTTCCAAACATGGATAGTACAAATTCACTTCAAATTTGAATAAATTTTCAATAAGAGTTGTCATATGATATATGTATGTAATGCCATTCCTTAATTTGTGTTATTTACTGTGATGCGAAATGATATATAGCTCACTGTAATGCAGCAATTTATATTCTCTACTAAATATACAGAATGAGTAATACACATTAAAAAAACTGAACTGTTTCACTCTCATTTTACCATATTTCAAATTTTTACAGGGCTAATATCACTTTAATTTCAAGGTTTGATCTGTGTCCTTTCACTGCAACAGTATTAACTATTATTTTTTTGTGTTTTTGTGTTATTTGGCAGATCTACTGCATTCTAGAAACAATTAAAGCCAATAACCATGTCTGTGCCTGCGGTGGTGGCTAATTCTTTACAACCATCAGTAATATTTGCAAAGACAGGGCTCATACAGAACAAGTGATGGTACAACGTACCTGAAAGTATGGTCATCAAATTCAATTTTTTTGTTTCATTACACTCCGTTCACCACAATTATAATTTTTATCAGTCACTTTCAATGGGATATCACGCTTATGCATACTCTGGTATATACCAACACTTTTAGTGGTTACTTAAGTGAAACCAAGAGTAAAATGCAAGAATCCTGTCCTTCAGATGGAATACTATTTCATTTGGTTATTAGGGTTATAATGATTTACCAAGTAGGTTGCAAAAGAAAATTACAATCCTTGTTCATAAACTATATCACCATATGAACACGTTACCAGATTTTACTTAGTCTGAAGGCAAGATGCAACAGTCTGATGAAACATGAAAATTAATTAGAAATTAAATACCTAATAAACAAAATAAAATAGAATTAGAGTGAATTATGACTGCACAAATAAATTACAGCAGTTAGACAATACGAGGAGCTAGTATCAACAGGAGTCGCTAGATCATCAGATGAAAGTTTGAGATTTCCTACTATGTGACAAACAGCTTGAGCCAGTTGGGAGATGCTCAAAACACAGCACTACATGATATCCCGTAACCAAATATTTTCCTGCCAGTATTATGGAACTCATCAGGATGTCAATGTTACAGAATTATTTCTGCATATAAGGTTATGTTGTCCAACAATAACAGGTAACTAACATTAGGTTAACTTTGCTACTTAACACTGCTATTTTTCTTGTGATCCTGCCAACAACACACATGACTTTACTTTTACTTCTTTTCTTTACTTCCAGCACCACACAATTTCACCCAACACCTTCCAATTTAATTTTTTTCTATCATTCTCCCACATACCATAAACTCAGTGCTTTAATTAAATGCACATGACATCCCAGCCAATAACAAACTAAAATTAAGTGCTGAATAGGACGACAAGTTTAATTATTTCAAATAATTAGGAAAAATGCACAACAAACATTTTCAAAGTACAAACTTAATATGGATGACCACAGGCTGCCCCCTCTCCCCTTTCAATTATTTATATAAATCTTGCAGATAATTTAGAGGAAGCCTCTGCTTGATATTTACATCAAATGATGTCATTTTATAACTTTTTATTTGAAAATCTGATATGTTTAGCAAAATAGCAGTAATTGAGTGAGAGAGTGGTTGCTCATATTCTATAGGAAACACATGATAACAAAACAAAACTGACAGAAACATAAACTAAAGGAAGGAATGTGATTCTACTCACATGGGCACGCATGCTGGCTGAATCTCTACGAAGTGCTGCAGACCCCTGGAAAAAAAAAGTCCAAAATTTAAATAGGCCTGACAAAAATACACTTCTGTGCAAATCAACCAAAAATGATCCAGTTTCAAGATATTTTTAAAATGATGCAACAATTAAACAGTATATTTTTGTAGTACAGCTATAGGGTGGTGGTGGTGGTGGTGGTGGTGAATGTTATAAGTGATGACAAGTAAAGAGTATGTTATGCAGAATTGGAATGACAGGTTTCAGGAGTGTAGATATGCGGAAGGGATATAAATATGTTCACAATTTAGTCTAAAAGTAACTTTCCGTAGCAGCAGGAAAAGTGGGCATTGTCAAATATATGTTACTATGCTGTAGGCAGTTCGATTCCATGTTGAAATAGACTCAAATTAGCTGTTTTGATGCCATAGTAAACTGCTGACGGATTGGTGGACTCTCATAGCAGAATAGAACATTGAACAGTTATGACAATGCTTGATTTTGAAAAACTCTCAGGCGTATGACTGTAGAATTATTTTCCTTTAATTGAGTACAATTAACAGGTTTTACATTTTCACTCCACTGATGTAAATGAATGCGATATTGATATCAATACGTATAATTTTATTGATGTGTCAAATGGGAAACTACACTGAAGAATGTACGGAACTTGAAAAATAAGCCACCAAAACTAATGAAAATAATACAAAAGATTAACAAAAAACAACACTGCAATTGGCTATATAATAAAATGACATTTTAAATGCGAACATTTTTAGGTTAAGCTTTACAGTGACTGTTACTGACATTAAATGAAACAACAAGTTCACTGTTACCAGTCACCACAGCTGCCAAGAGTACAAGAGATTGACCTCATTCACAGATAATTCATCACACCAACAGCTTGTACCCCTTGTCAGCTTAAAACTGTATGTACATCAACTACTGGCACAAATGTATATCTATCTGCATATTTTATAGCATTAACCAATGTATTATCCCAACCTTTAGGCAGCTAATATATGCATCATGCAATCTTAAGACTCCTTGCCATGTAAATGTTTGCTCTCAAATAATCACCCTTTCCTCTCTCTCTCTCCCCCCCCCTCCCTCTCCCTTTCACTCACTCACTCACACACACACACACACACACACACACACACACACACACACACACACTTTTTCTCTCTCTCTACCTCTCCTCCTGCCTCCAGCCCCTCACTTCACATCTGTTTTTTAATCCCAATCAAAGAGTGTAATGTATGTATAATTTTACTGTTGTAGCCAATACGATCACTGTAATTAAAGGCTGTAACATTTCACCTAATTGTTATCAACAAGTATGAAGTTTAAGCCATTTTAACATTTCACCTGATTGTATAAACGAGTACGAATGTTTGCTGTTTTAACTTGTCAGAGTTGGATTTATATACCACCTGAAGTACACACACATATATTTGACACCTCAAAACAAACACCGCCAAATGCTTAAAGCAATTATTCTGTAAAAATGTTGTTACGATGTATATTCTTTGCACTTTGCGATTATGTCTTCTCTTCTGCTATACGAACCTTGCACCCAGCTGATTCCAGACGCCATATTTGTTTACAAATGTGGCAGTATACATGTGATGTGTTACGACAGCAAAAGGAACCTGTGACCACTGAAGGTACTGTAATTTACTTATTTAATGTTTACCATTAGATATCAGTTTAATTTTTCGTCAAAAGCAATCCTAAACCATATTATGAAATAGTGTCTTGTTTCTCCACTACGCAGTGCCACAAGTTCCTCCAAAAATCTTAACACAACACACACACAAATGTAATACTTACTAATGTAAATCCATCCGATGATGGAGGTTTACACCTTCGAAACGCGTCGTGGAAACAAATAAAACGGTGACTGGTAACCGTGAACTTGTTGTTTCATTTAAAAATGACATTTTCCTGTCCATAATTACTCACAGTATTGTGACTGATGAACATGTATCTTCCGGCTATGCTGTATAAGCAAGGCAAAGCAAAACACACACACACACACACACACACACACACACACACACACACACAGTTTGTATTGAATTAAATAGTTTCATTCCATACACACACACTCGGTTTTATAAATTCCATAAGTGGTTTTTCTTTTTATTTAAATTAATATACTGACCTGTAAGGCATTTGGAGGTGTTATTGCTCTGCCAACTCGCAAGTACTGTCCTCCCAAGTCAAACAGATTCATAGAAGCAATAGCTTCTTGGGCTGCTTGCTGTGTTTCATATTCAATGAATCCGTATCCTTTGTGCCTGTTTGGTGTACTTCCCGGCGCAAGTTTGCAATACTTTATAGGACCAAATGCTTCAAATACACTGTAAAATAAATAGATACAGCATTAGAGTTTTCCATAAAATCATTTACGTATCTGACGGCATTTACAAGATTCATGGCCGTTCAATCTATTGGAAATAAATGAATTATAAAATCAATCTCCACATTTACTGATTGTACAGAACACTACTGCTGATTTCCACTCACCTCTTTATATCCTCTTCAGTTAGATCTGGGTGTATTGAAGCAACATAGATGCGATTATACTGCTTAGCTTCCTCTGTAATTTCATCAATTACTGACTGAGCTTGCGGCATGTTGCTGGGTCGTCCCACCTGTAGGAGGACACCCACAATTAAACTGTTTAAGGACAAGGTGGACTGCCTCCGTACTTTCTGCATCTGTTGTCCTCGGCTGCCTCTCTACACACTTTATAAAGAATGGAGGCAATTACACAAAAAAACATTTAAAATGTTATAAGCCAACGAATCTTTGGTAGATATAAAAATGTATTGCCTCCAAACTTTGTCACCAAAGACTACCTGGCATATTGATTTTGTTTCTCACTTAGCTATTTTCCTGGTACATATACATAATAAAACAGGACTATATTATCTTTGTAAACCAGATAACCGTAATACATTACATTCCACATTACCAGGCTCAAGATTAATTGTGGGCTACTTTTTTAATTCACAAGGCACATTAGTTCTCAAATTCTCTACGGCAATAAAACCAGGCACTCTTTGGTGTATGTAACTCTATACTGAAAATGAGGATTTGAATGCAAAAGCAATCTGGAAAAGTTTTGAAAGAAGGAAGTTATTCCTGTAAGAATTTGTTTGCTGGAACTATAGATTATAGCCAGTTATGAACAAAACTGAAATACTGGATAACACTGCATTGCAACTTGTTCCTCAGGAAACATTTACCACTTTAACAATTAAACATATTTGAGTGATTTTACATTGCTGTTTCGCCATTTTTTTAAATACAAAAGTGCCACGATTTAGGCACATCATATATCTTAAGGATACGTAAAAGTTAAAGTAACCTTCACAGAACATTGAAGCAACTATTCAAGAACAACATGGAACAGTTTTACTAAGCTTTGACTTTAAGGTAGAACCTCACAATTATCTATTTTATGTACAAAACAAAAACACAAATATCAATGTTCCTGTTGCCCTTCGGAAAGTCTACTAAAAATATATAGTGGTCCAGCTACACATTTTAACCCTGCCTTACACCCTTTCTTAACCAACATACATAGTCTACTATTTTGCGTGCAATCTGAAACAATTTAAAGTTTGTGCTGTGCTACACATCAATGTCATATTAATGCCAAGATTAAGGTATACTACCCCCAACGCCAAGTACATTTTCTGAATTACATTCCAACATTTTGCTGAACCGATGAAAACTGTAGATCTCTCATATAACAGCAAGACCAGATCAACTTCACGGAATTCAACTATTGGCGATACAGAACTCCACCTAACATAAGAATCCATCCAAGACTTTGCCTAATATTAATCCTGTGCAATTTACAGTAGGTGTAATGTCACTTACATTTGAATGTCCAGTTAAGATGTTACGTTATATGAACAGAATAAGGTTAAAGCGATACTTATCTCTATCCAGAAAAAGCAAAGAAAAAAAAAGGAAAGATGGAAAATACAAAATCACTACATTCAACTATAGGAACAGAACTCGCCAAAGATAATGGGATGATTGGTGGAGGGGAAATTAAAAAAAAAATAATATCTAACAGGATTTACCTGTATCAAGCTACCGACTTAACAAAACAGTCTCAAAAAGTTTAAAATATGATAAGAACTGCATTAACACATACAACCACAAAGCAACAATTGGGGAGGGGTATGATTGTACCAAAGTTAAAAACAATGACTGAAAAATCAAATTACAAATAGGATTAGCTGATAATAGTGTTATACCTACAGCAGGTAATATCAGTCAAAGAAAAGTTGCTATAATGATATGTCCAGAAATCAACACATGTTGAAGTACGAGCCAATCTTTTCTCTAATTCCCATCCGTCTGTTATGTAGAAGTAGATGCTCGTAGTTATAATACATTCTGACACATCCTTAAGCCCTCCTTGGCAATACATCTGGCTCCGTTCAGATTGCACCACAGGCTCTTTTAACGTCTGCACATTGTTGAGGGGTTGGGCAAACACCAATGTCTTTAAATGGCCCCACAGACAAATCTAATGGATTCAATTCCTATGTTTGGGGAGGCCATGCTATCTGACCACCTCGATCAATCCAATGTCAACAAAATGCTTTGGTAAGGTAACTCTGCACGATTGTAGAGAATGGAGTGGCACCCCACTGTGCTTAAATCACAGTCATATTCATTGTGCAGAAATCTGTGATACACAACTGATTATCTGTTTGATAAAGTGCGTGGTTCTACAAGTTCGTCACTGACAATTCCTGCCTGAACATTGATACTGAACTGGTTGTGATGCTGCACTTCCACAATTGCTCGAGGGTTTGCATCTATCCACGCATACACGTTGTGGTTATGGGACAATGAACTGCAACAGTAAATAAAATGTCCTTACATCAACAGGTATTGGTTTTTGGATGTACAATTACAGGAGCTTTTCTTCTACTTTTGACCAATACTATCTCCAGTAGAATAAGACTTCTTTATATGAACATTCAGTATGAAACTAAGAATAATCAGAGGATTGCAATTAGGTTTAATTTGGAAAAACGGTATACAGAACAGCCTAGAAGAAAAAAAATTTTGAATTAAAAGAATCCGAACTACCAGAAAAATTAATACATGAAGAGCTGGCAACTAGTGTTTCAATGCATTCATAAGTTGATCATTGTTCTTCACACTGCAGAAAGGAATTTTTCCTTCTAATGTCTGATGTAATCCTATCCCTGCTCTTCACTTTACAAATTTTGACCATTTGTTATAACAGCTTCTTCAATATGTCAATGTTGTACTTGCCTGTCTGCTTTATTTTCCATAACTCTTTACTATCAGGGTGTATACAACTGTATTTTTCTTTAACACAAATCCACATTTAAGAGTTTTTACAAGAACACACACACACACACACACACACACACACACACACACACACAAAACCAAAATTACAACTGAAGATATTCCCATTTACAATTTATTATTGGGCTAGTACTTCATTCTCTTTGTGGCATTCTGGTGTGATCATACTTAATGTCTGAAAAAGCAGCTTCTGTCCACATACTAACTTAAACCACTAACAAGCCATCTCACCACTTCATCCCAATGGAAACGTGGAAATGCAGGTGCACTGTATCATCAATATTGAAGAAAACAGTGAAGAAATAAGCAAAAGCAAGGAAACATGTAGGAGAGGGATGAAGTGTGTATTAGAAAAGGTACCAGAAAAAGTCTCACAGTGGCTGCAGGAGTGAGCATTTGGGAGCATATGAGGGTTGTGTGTGTGTGCGCACACCTCACACATTAGTCCACACACACATGGTGATTGTCTTTCCCATGTTTTATGTACTGGAAATTGGACGATTATGGCGGTGAAATGATTTCCAGACATTTAGCTGGAGAAAGCAAGCCAAATGGTATATGTTTTATTAAGACCACTGATGTTATTTTATTTCAATAAAGCAAAACACATTTGGTGACAAAAAAATGCATTTTGTTGGAGTCTAACGACAGATTTAAAAATACCTTCACTGGTTTCAGAAATAATCTCCGAGAAAGTAGGCTTCTTGAAAGAAGTGTATAAGGTGGGGAAGAGTTGTGTAAACCAACACTATAGGTGGCCAACAATAATATGCTGGTTCTACTATGTTCGTTATTGTCAGTTATTACCAATTGTGTTATGTGTCTTATACCACAGGTATTGTGGTGTGAATTTTCTTTCAACAAATACATGACTACATAAAGTACAAACTGCCAGCCACTGCCACAATTTTCTTTTTCTTATCATCCATACTTTCTTAATACATAAACTACTTTTGAAGTACCAAAATGTATTAGAATAAATCAAATGACTATAAAACGCCGCACCGTACAATGTACTTGCAGTGAGACCGTCGCAATTCCTGGAATCAATCGCCTGTGGCCTCTGGTCTGCCAAGGAGCACCACAGTCCTGGGTTCATGGATAAACCATGAAAATCCGCTACATTATGCTCCACACAGATAGACCCAGCCCGCAGGCAAATCGCTGAGAGTAGATCCGACAGGCATGGCCCGCACATTAGTGGGAAACTATGGGCTTTAGATTGGCAGGCCCGATCCATTAGAGATACCCACAGTTTTGGCCCATCGTGGATGTCCACTTGGTTGCCCAGCCACATGATTAGCAAGTTCATTGCGTGGGATACCCAATTGTTCGGGACCCAAAGGAAAAAAACTGAACAAGCAGCATCGCCAAGATCAGTGAGAAGTCGTGGATGGCAGAGATCACAGAGTGGCAGGAAAAACAGCAAGAGTCTGTACGAAACAAAACTTGGGTGAGGGCAGACTTTTTAATAAAGGAGAGGGCCCGTTAGACGGCCATCGATTTGACAGTCAACACCCCACACGTGGCAGGCAAGAGATAGTGTTCTGTGCCAACAGAAGATGTGAAGGCACATCCCACATGAGCGGAAAATGCATTGCAGCCAAATACAATTGAACACTTGGAGGAGATATTGGTATTGTGGAGGACTGAGGTGTTGAATCGTTTGGTTATGGATGGAATCAGAGCCAGGGGCAGAATCATGGGAAGAAGAGAAGGCCAGGAGAAGCTCTCATTCAGTAAAAGGTTTATTGTAGGAGTCCACCTGAGAAGGAGTAAAACGTAACTGGAAAGTTTAAGCCTGCTATTTCTGGACAAGGAAGGCTGCCAAACAGGTGGCTGACGGCAATGCTATCACAAAACGGGTGGTGCGGTGTTCCCTACGAAGGCCCCCTGGACAGGCAAGACTGCCGCTAACACCCTTAAAGGGTACAGAGTGTTGCCTACAATCATGACACTTGTACAAAAGAAACTAGGGAGGAGACAAAGCATTCCCAATACCTGCTTGCTCTGTTTCATTAAGTAAGGGCTCTAGCACAAAGACGAAAGTTAATAAGACCAGTGGACGACGGATGTTGCAAGGAGTGGTGGTGATCCAGATGAAGATGGCAATACTATGCTCCACCATGGAATTGGCTGATGGGCAACAGGACCTATAGAGTGAAGAACAGCGATGCCAGAAGCGTGGATTAGATTACATACAAATCCGTCAGTACAATACAGTTCCATTGAACACGCATGGAACACAGATATAAATGGGAGGGGAATGGGTCACCATCCGTCACTAACGAGGACAGGGTGACATCCATAAAGAAGAGGCCAGACTAAAGTTTGGGGGGGGGGGGGGGAAGGCACTTCTGGAAGTACCGGGGGTGGGGGGCCTTGTCTTGATACTTCTGTTCCTCCTCTTTCTTCTTCTTCTTCTTCTTTTTCTTCTTCTTATCTGTCATAAATTGAGGCAGCAGGGCAGGGCAGGGCAGGGCAGGGCATGGAAGGAGAGCAGTCTTCTGCAAGATCTGGAACTGAAAGAGAGCAGGCCCCCTTGGGTGCATGGATTGCGGGTCACGTGGCCAAATTGTAGTGGCATGCCTCTGGCCTGAGACACGCTGGGGAGAGGAGTCTTCCATCACCGGTGGAGGGGATACTTCTCTGGCCAGGGAGGGAGAGTGGTGTCCACAGCGCAGTGCACAGGAACCGCAGAGGAGGGGAGAGGAGAAGAGGGTGGAGATAGGGTAAGGAGGAGTGTGAAAGGATGCAACAGAAGCAAAGTTACATGTCATCGACACTCAGTTAAGTCAATCATATTTTGATGAGCCTCAGTGTAGGACAAACAAACAAACAACTTATACTCCCAAATCATCTTCCTTCTTATAAACCGGTGAGTAGGAAGAGCGATGGCCATGACAATTAACACATGTGGGCGGCGGAACACAGTGTCTCCCCTCATGCATGGGGTGTCCACAACCATAAGGAGGGTCGGCCGTACAGCAGGAAGATGTGCCCGAAACGCAAGCACTCAAAATACCTTATGGATGGTGGGGCATTTGCCTTCACGTCACACCAATAACACACAATCGTGACTTTCTCGGAGAGGTTATCCCCTTAAATGCAAAGGTAAAGGCACCTGTATCAATGCGATTGTCCTTATGACTTTCTGAACAGGTCTGGTTGCTCCAGATTGGCCCGAAATTCCCGATTAGCTTGAAGGATGACGTCCCATTGCAAAACGACTCCCTGAACTTTTTTCAATGGGACTGCAGATTGGGTGGCAGATGAAGTTCTGATCAACAGTATACCTGGCAGCATCTTTCTTAGAGACTATTTCACCAAACTTCCCACAAAAAAATAATGGCTTGGTGGTGATGAACATGTCCGCGTCAGTCCTAGCGCAGACAAGATAGTGGGGAAAGTGTTTCACCCCAAGCCGGCACGCTGGCCCCTCTTCCCAGTGATAGGAAGGCTGCAACGTCCTTAGAAGCAGCATTAAATGATCCCTTACCAACCAAAGATACGGCCGTAGAAGAACGGCCAGTTTTCTGGAGCTTCATACAATTCATGTGCAAATCATTTGCCCTGATACTACCCAAACCAATCAGGGGATCTCTGCATTGGTGCCAAGAGCAAGAGCCATCTGGCACAGTGGCCACTGCTGGGTGTTCCGATGTTCCAGATTAACAAGCAACCACTCCTAGGCATACACAGTGGGGAGGGGGGCACTAGCTCAGGTATCAGAAGTGTGATCCCTGTGCTCAGCCAGATGGGTACATAGCAGTCCCACCACATGACTGGCTATATGTCCTGGTGGCCTAGGAAGATGGAACAAGAAGGAAATGCAGTTGAGAATGGAAGAATGGGCTGCAATAGCTCAGGGTGCCATATGCACCATGCACAAACTCACAAAAGATCCCCGAGACCTCCCCTGCCAGGGGAGGTGCCCGGAGGCGATGAAAGTATAAATGCATGCTACGCAGATAAGGATGTGAGAAGAGAACAGAAACTATATCAGACTATAGTGCCTATTAAGGGGAAAAAGAAAGCTTTATATATAATGCTCAATTTCAGTGCACTTTTCTTATTAGTAAGGAAATTACAAATAATGAACAGTTTCCCCGAGACAAATGTGAAAAGATACGACAAGGATTTTTTCACCACCACTAATTTTCAGAAGCAATAAATACAGACTATAAGAAGGATATCAATAATGATGAAGACCGTATAAAGGTGCTATGCAACGAACTTTGGGGCTTGAGGAATAAGCAGTGATTTCCACGTCACACTTGAAGTTGTACTATAAAAATTTACGACTTGAAGCTGTGTACCAGATACTGAAAACCTGTATGAATCAAGCAGTGTTGTGAAATGGAGTACTGAATTTGCCTGAATATAATATGACCCTCCCCTTTTTTAAGAGACTCCCTGAAAAAACTTTATTCCTAACATATTCTGAGTAATCAAAATTAAAGACTGATTTACCCACAAAGTACCTGCCAAAAGAGTTAACATTATACCTATTCTAACCTTATGCCATCTATTGATTGTTTACATTTTGACAATACTCCGAGAAATAAAATAAATGAATAGAAATGGTGTACATTCATTTTCGGGCAGGTTTATTTTTTGCTTACGAACCCATCAGCCTGTGGTATAACATTTTTAATCACCACCACCATCCTCCTAATAGCACAGCTATGAAATTCATATCTTCGTTGTCACAAATATTTGGCTGCTTCTTCTGAATGTGTTGCTGTTTCTGAGGCTCTAACATTATCGTGGTACCTGAGAACACACCCATTTTTTCATGAATACATATCGGATTTCAATTCTACACTGACGTGAGAATGTTACAATGTTTCTTGCTTCCAAACGTAACATCTGCCCACCACTCTCTCATCAGCTGTGTAGATCCAGCAGTTGACACACCCCCTTACATTATCGTCCTAAGTCACAGCGAGCATAGACAACATTGCAGCAAAAAAAATCGTAAGAATGCCAATGTCCCCTATCTATATTTTTACCATTTCCTGAGAAATGAATACTATTGTTCAGTATTTGTCCAATTATAAAGTCAGTTCAATTCAGACTAAATATGGATTCAGGCAACTTGCAGTTTAAATGCCATTGATGTTCATAAAAAGCCAAGTACGTTCATAGATTCCCACGGTTGGCAACATGACTAAATTTGCTGCATGCTCCCCTCCACACAATCATCATCGTTCTATGTCAAGCTGGAGTCACTGTTCCCCTTTCAACCCTTCCATAGTGCTGAGCTTCAGTAACTGTGAAAAATAGACTGCAGTGTCTTCTAGTGCGCAGGTCATATGTAACAACATCAACTAATACATAAATGAAAGATCACAATTACAATTCAGTGTCATTGTCAAACTTTCGCTTGTCCCATGATCACTAGACGTCTGTTAGTACTATTTCCAAGATGCGTCTGACCGCTGCAATTTATTCTGGCTGTAACAATTACAGTTAATTTAATATGATTTATTTTCATTCTGGATTAATTTTCCTTCTTGTTTCAACTGAATGTTACCATGATGTTCTAAAGCTGTTAACGTTTTACCCGCTATTCTAACACATGAACAGCAACAGAATTTCTCTTTTGCAATTAACTTAGTAAATCTGTTTCTCAGAAGCACATAAAATATTGGCCTGGTTTCTGAATCAGCTAATGTTTTTTGAATGTTACCCCTATATAAAAAGTGGCATTAAAATTTGTATATTCGTATTTGTATGAGAACATTTATTGGAAATCTGTTAAGATTGTTAAGTTTGTAAGATGTTAGAATGTAATGCTGTTTCGTCCTGTGTTTCACAAAACTGTCCGATTTCAATCAGAGCAAAAGACTGTAGTAGTGGCTAGTTCGCACAGTGTGTCTCAACTTCTCTCACACTAGCACTGCGCGGCACCCAAGTCCATGTCACATGATTGTTCAAGCAACATCAACATCAAAACTGTTATCTTCAAAATAAATCTGCTTGTGAACACCATAGCAAAGGCTTCATCTCTAAATGTAAGACGACCCCTATATACTCTACTGAACAACATAAAAATGTTGACCTCGGCAGCAATAGCTTAATCTGTGAATATACGAGGGCTATCCACAAAGTACATTACGTTTTGGAATTAAAAATAAATAAAGTATTGGAAATTTTTTTTATTATATACAGATGAAAGCCACACTTAAATACTACTTTTCTACATAGTTGCCATCTAAATTAAGGCACTTAACGTAGCGATGGACAAGCTTGGAAATTCCTTCGTCATAAAATTCGGCCGCCTGCGCCTTCAACCATGTGGTTAATCAGTAACCCGGTAGAAATACGATTTTTGTGGATTTCCTGGAAAGAGGCACTACAATAAACTCTCAAAGGTATTGCCAAACTCTGCACAACCTCAGAAGAGCAATACAAAACAAGCGCAGGGGAAAGTTGGGCTCAAAGATCTTGCTGATTCACGACAACACCCGGGCCCACACGGCAAATGCCACTCGTGAAGTTCTCGAATCTTTTAAGTGGGAGTTGTTTCCTCATCCGCCGTACAGTCCCGACCTGGCACCGAGTGACTTCCACTTATTCCCAGCAATGAATAAGTGGTTGGCTATGCAGCGTTTTGATGACGACGCACAGCTTCAAGAAGAGGTAACCACGTGGTTGAAGGTGCAGGCGGCCGAATTTTACGACGAAGGAATTTCCAAGCTCGTCCATCGCTATGATAAGTGCCTTAATTTAAATGGCAACTATGTAGAAAAGTAGTATTTAAGTGTGGCTTTCATCTGTATATAATAAAAAAATTTTCCAATACTTTATTTATTTTTAATTCCAAAATGTAATGTACTTTGTGGATAGCCCTCGTACAATGACCCTGTACTTTTCAAATGACGAACTTGGGGGAAAAAATCTCGTCTTACAATCAGGTAAATATGGTAGTTGAAAAATTTTCAGAAAGTGATAGCTTCTGATATTTTAAAATCTCTAGTTGTCCTACAGTCTTCATCTGACTTTGGATGCCACCAATGGGGACTGCATTGTTTCAATTTTACAAATAATCTCCTATTTTCTTCTCCACACAGCTGTCCAATGTCTTCAGCTCATGGGATGTCATCTTTAATACCAGTGTGAGAGAAACTCTTGCAAGAACAGCAATATGTAAATGTAAACAAGACCAGAAAATATATAAATATGTAGCAATTGTGACTGCCAGATAGTTATTACAAAATTACCACACTTTTACATTCCACATTTTCCTGCCATTTATGCATTTTTTCCTGATCCCATCAAATTTCATATGTTCACAATGTACCGAAAACCTCAATTTTACTTTTCTGAATTCCCCGACGTTTACACTGCACCTGGCAGCTTTATTTGATAATATTGAGTAAAAGGAGTCCTTCGATTTTTATCCTGGCTCTGTAAGAATGCTCTCTTTAAAGTGCATAAACTGCGTGTAATTCAAGAAGATTGTGAAAGGCTAAGCCTCTGAACTATTATATCTAACAAATACTTGCCAACTGCAACAAAACTTTCTTCTTAGTGTACAAACTTTGTATATTAAAAAAATAAGCTCGCATGCCATATATTTTAACTGAAGCTTGGTTTACGGTTTGGAAGTATCATAAATATGCCATGCCCTGCACATTGTTCTTAGGTGACATCAAGGAGTGAGCTAATAGCCAGCAAACCTATTGCGGTTTTGCTAGTGAAGTTTCTCATTTTGTGACTACTGTTTTAGCTGTTTAAGCATTGAAGTTGTTATTGGAGATTTACTAGCTTATTTGTTAAGTTTTTGTTTTGCTTTTTGTTTTTGTTACTGTATCTGAGTTGAGGGGTCAAGTCATTTGTACGATGTCCTTTGTTCCTTGGATCATTTTCTTGTTAATCTTTGTGTTAAGTATTTTTATTGTTTTGTTA
Organism: Schistocerca americana; assembly: GCF_021461395.2. Taxonomy (NCBI): domain Eukaryota; kingdom Metazoa; phylum Arthropoda; class Insecta; order Orthoptera; family Acrididae; genus Schistocerca; species Schistocerca americana. The sequence continues at coordinate 569,293,131 of NC_060119.1, read as the reverse complement.
TCGGCTTTTTCTAGTGGAGAGAAAAGAAAGAAAATCTTTTACTGTCGAAGTGAAGGTCCCGATTTTGGACAAAGTAAATTCCTTCCATGAAATAGAACCAAATTGTAAAAAATAGAGAAAATATCATATCTAGTGGCTAAATGCCAAAGAACGAAAGTACACGACCCACTTGAAATGACGTTCAGAACGAAACTATAAAACATAGGTTTAAGATGTCAAGGGCAGCAAGTATTCCAGCTGACAGCATGCTTTTAAGGCAGAAAGCACTTAAAGTGGCCAATATTCCTGGCACAGACGATTTCAGCACCTAAATGAATAAAATATGAAGCCAAAAAAATATATAACAGTGACGAAACAACTTTTTTTAACGCGTTGCCAAACACAACACTGGTATTCAAAGGCGATGGTAACAAACACAGTAAACTAAGGATAACAACTATCTTGGGAGCTAATGCCAATGGCTCTGAGAAGCTCCAGCCCTTTGTAATAGGGAAATCGAAAACCTCTGTTTCCTAAATATACGTTAACTTCCACCTTCATATGATGCTGACCAAAAAGTTTGGACGAGCTAACTACTGCACTTTATGTCAAAATGGGAGCTCAAAACAGAAAAATAGTTCTTATTGTTGATCACTATCCGCACATCCTACTGACATGAAACATGTAATTACAATTTTTCAATATAATGGAAGGAAACATTCCACGTGGGAAAAATTATATATAAAAACAAAGATGAGGTGACTTACCGAACAAAAGCGTTGGCAGGTCGATAGACACACAAACAAACACAAACATACACACAAAATTCAAGCTTTCGCAACAAACTGTTGCCTCATCAGGAAAGAGGGAAGAAGAGGGGAAGACGAAAGGAAGTGGGTTTTAAAGGAGAGGGTAAGGAGTCATTCCAATCCCGGGAGCGGAAAGACTTACCTTAGGGGGAAAAAAGGACAGGTATACACTCGCACACACGCATGCAGACATGTCTGCTTGTGTCTGTATGTGTGGATGGATATGTGCGTGTGTGCGAGTGTATACCTGTCCTTTTTTCCCCCTAAGGTAAGTCTTTCCGCTCCCGAGATTGGAATGACTCCTTACCCTCTCCTTTAAAACCCACTTCCTTTCGTCTTCCCCTCTCCTTCCCTCTTTCCTGATGAGGCAACAGTTTGTTGCGAAAGCTTGAATTTTGTGTGTATGTTTGTGTTTGTTTGTGTGTCTATCGACCTGCCAGCGCTTTTGTTCGGTAAGTCACCTCATCTTTGTTTTTATATATAATTACAATTTTTCCCAGCTAAAAGCAAAGGCAAACTGCAACCTATGGATTTGGGAATTTACACTCCTTAAAGTCAGTACATAGGAAGAACAGTGTTCAAAAATTTTTGTTCATTCATGGATACCACACGTAACAGGATTTCAGTACTGAAAGCACTGCATTTCATCACTAAGTCATGGAAGGCTGTGAAGGAGGATGCAATAAAGCAATGTTTTTCAAAAGCAAGATTCTTTTTAAGGGTATGAGTTGCCACAATGAGAATGAGATGATGAAGAAGAAGAAGAAACGATGATAATGAAGGCTTTTTTGCTGCTGTATGGTAAACATTGCAGTCAAAGTGCACTTTTAGTGAATTTATGCAGGTAGATGACAATGTTATTACTGCAGAGGAAAGAGGCTTGGAGGAATTTGCTGCAGAAAGATTGTCAGCTAATTCCTCTCTCTATGATGGAGAAGAAGATGAAGGAGAAAAAGAGAGTATCAGTGCCTACTAGTGCTCATGCAGTTGCAGCAGTGGAGGTACTATAAAGATATTTTTCATCTGTGAATGGTGTGAAAATACACTTGAGACTCTTTATGAGTTGGAAAAACATACTGAGGGCATATCAGACAAATGAGCTAAACAAAAATCTATTACGGACTTCTTTTGTAGGAAATAATAATTAATGCAACTGTGGCTTTTTAAACTGTACATATTGAGTTGTTATAGCAGTTGCTTTTTACTGGATATTTGAGGTAAGTACTATCAGAAATAAGACCTATGCATACTGTTATACACCAACATGCATTGTGAAACCTTTGCTTGGCTTTTCTACCTTTCCTTTGAAAATGATTTCCCCCATTTACCCTCCCCCCCTCCTAAATTAACAGCACCAACCTAACCTACCAATCGCTTGGAAAGTGTAAAAAAAAGAGTAATACTGTAATATATACATCATTGTTTGCCAACTGTTAATTTTTTTCTGAATGAAAGAAGGAAGGAAGAAAAAGAGAGAAAGGTTCGATACAAAATACATTGCAGATAAAGCATACAGGCGTTACACACTATGGTCAGGTAAACGCAATTCACCATGTAACCCACATGATGTGTATTTTACGTTAAGCTATGAGGTATTGTTACTTTCACTTCAAGCATTCTAGTATTAAAGCATTTAAGTACATTTTTTTTCCATATTCAGCACACAATTCAGGTAATAAATTATTTGAAACATTTAATCTTGATACCATATGCCAACAATAGCCCATAACCACTGTCTATTATGTGACACCGTTACGTAGCATGACTGAAGCATTATTTCCTATTCTGTGTACAGTCAAATGAAAACTACTGTACTTAATTTTCCAAAAGAAATTAAATCTCTGACAGTAAACATAGCGTGTATTCCTACTACACATCAGTAAATGATTCATGCATTCACCCCATTTAACAGCATGTTTCTGACGTCCTAATACTGCTGCAGTAGCTGCTCAATCTCTCAGAAAATTATCAGAAAGTGATCATGCTACCAACCTGGCAATAGGATGAATTGGAATGTTTTTTTTTATCTAAGTGTCAATTTTTTAGGTAACAGATGTCATGTTTTTTTACCTGAGCCAACAGAAGCAATGCAGGTGTTTCCACCCCAGTTCAAGATACATATTGATAACAAATTATTACTTCCAGCCTCTAACAGTTCCCATACTCACGAAACTCCAATGATGAAGGCACCACTCACACAGCAGCCTCGAAGAGCAGCATATTCTTCCCTTCAGGACCCATCACGATACACTACGTATATAATGAGACGTGGCGAAAGCAAGAGTGTACATACACCCAATTCATAATGATAATATAGCTACTCACTTAAAACAGAGTGGAACTTTGAAGCAGTATTACAACATGACATTTCAGCCTCTGACTGCCACTTTGTGTGAAACTGTACTGAACAACAGTTCACATAAAAGGCTAGGAAGAGTAGAATGTCAAGCATAACTCTGCTTAAAAATTGCGACAAGTAAGCAACATGACCTCTTTGAGCAACACAGAACAGTTAACTCCCATATGAACACTAATATTTATGAATGGGCATTTTTTCCCCACAGAAGCAACCCCATAAATAGTTTATATACTTCATTCACTTGATCCCAGCACTTACATAGTCCATACAAGAAGGTGAGGGAGGGAGTTACTTATAAATTTTTGTGTGCATTCCGAAGAGCAACGTCAGAATAATACTTACTCAATTATGAAGCACCTTCATATAAACATCAATTACCATTTATCAGAACTGCATTCCAAACCTGCCCAATGGGTTTTAACAGCCTAAAAGCAGTTATGCACTTCTGTGCAGATCGAATTTGGTTTTCATTAATGCCATTTTTATCCTATGGGACATAATAAATAAGTAATGTTCTGATTCATTAAAAAATGATCCCAATCTCTCTCTCTCCGTGTGTGTGTAAAATGTTCTGCTATTCATTTGATAAGGCAATGTACTGCTTCTTAGATCCATCGTATGGTAAACAACATTAGATCAAACGGAAAACCAATGCATAAAGACTCTTTCTGGTATTGGTAACTAAATTTATGAAGGAAGAGCTCAGAAACACTACACACTGTGGGATAAGGCAGAAGCAAACCTGAGAAGGTAGCAAGTTTCAAAGCATTGTCCCTCTTAAGAAAACATTCTGTTACACTGGCTGTCAGGTGGGTTAAAATACCCCTTTAGTTTGCTGTCGTCATTGCAAAATTTTGGCTATGGAGCCACTGCTCAAACAATACCTAGTATTAGTGTCTAGTACGCTTCTTTAACACTAAAGTGGTACACTACATTACCATTGTCCAATAGACACTTGGTGTCATGTCTTTAATTGTTAAGTATGCAGGATTACATTTTTTACCACTGTGTAATTTAAGAGTGCTTTGACATTACTCCAGTTAAATCTTATCTAGACAGGTTACACTACAATCTTTTGATAATTTCTTCATAGCCATAACTGTGCAGAAATGAATGGAAAATAAAGAGGTACACTACTCCACCAATTGCCATCCAAAGGGGCACAAAGTTATCATTTAGAAGATTTAGTGGTGGCTGTGGACGTAGTTGCAACTAAAACATTGGTCTCAACATTATTGTTTAATAATAAACAAAGAAATGGTCAAGAGTATAGCAACCTACCTACTAGGTGTGCAGCACAGCATAATTTTCTGTAATTTTTCTGAATTCTCTCCACCAAACACTATGCATTCAAAACGTGAAAAGACCTTTTTTCCATATTTCCTAAGGTACAAAGGTAAGTGGGAAGACTTGTCACCTGGCACACCTGCTGGAACAATGTCTTTGCCTCTTCATACAGGAATAAAAATATGAACACACATGGAAAATGTGCGAACAGCGGGGAAAAAACTGAACTGCCTTCAGGTAAACTGCAAGTTATCTGTTTAAACTTTAGTGTATTATCCATTAAAGACAGTGATTTTTGAAGGCGAAATTTGGCATGCAGAACAGTATCTTCTTTATTTACAAAGAAGAAAGATTATGGTTTAACATCCCAATAATAGCAAACATCATTAGAGAGGGAGCAGAAGTTGTGTTTGGAAGGATAGAGCAGAAAATTGGCCTGTCATTTTCATCTCATTTTCAAAGTGACCATTTTAAAATTTGCCTTAAGCAATTTAGGGAAACTATGGAAATATGGATGGCCAGACAAAGAATTGAACCACTATGAACACATTGTCTGACCACTGCACTACCTCGCTCAGTCATATCCATTATAGTAAAGCCACCTGTTACAATGGAACACTGGTGTATTAAAAAATTTGAATACTTTAAAATAACGACATTTGTACTGTGCCATATGTTTACATGAATGTAATCCTGCCCCCTCCCTCCAAACATGATCATCGTAATTTGGAATGGCTTGTTGCTGATTCAATGATACCAGTATATGTAAACAAATCTGTAATCATAGGTGAGTTTGGTTCAAGTACCATCTTAATCATAGTGATGTTTCATACGGAACAAGGTTAGCATTCTGAACATTTTTTGTATGTCTTATTCTAAAATTATGTCTCTGAAGCTGGTGATATCAGACCGACATGGCACTTGCGGTATACTGTATGCAGGAAGGAAATGAAAGGATTCCTGCAATAAATTCACAATGTCTTGGATAAATCAACACAACAGACTGTCTAAAAAAAGTATGCTGGCACTTTAAAATAAAATCTAGGGAAAAGTGGCAATACAGAATGTCAGAATCTATCATTAATTTGTTTCACAGTTACTTTACCAATGAAGTTATTTCAATAAACGCAATTTTTTTTCTGTAGATTCTGTGTGCGTAAATTATAGCATGTATTCCTCAGTGCAGTTGTGAGTCATTAAAATGCCATGTCTTGCATCACTTCTGTTGTACTAACACTAAACTTTGTAGGAACTGACTTGTATTTATCACTGTCTAACAATAATGAAAATACCTGGATTCAACAATACCTAGTCTTTAGCAGACATATGTGGCTGGCACTTTTAACAGAGCACAATAATAATTAGCCTTTGTGCCCTGGCTCCTCTTCTGGCATAAATTACACACATTCACCCACACAACCACACGGACATTCAAACACATACTACCCCCAGTCGCAGTGATGTCATGGTTTCCATGTCATCGTGTGTGTGTGCGCGTGTGTGTGTGTTTGTGTTTTTGCCAGAAGGAAAACCAGAGCTCGAAAGCTATTGTACACTGTATTCTGTTGTGTGTGTCAGTGTGCAACCCATTAGCCTGCTGAAGCTAATCACTGTCTTACTGATACCACAAAAATGTATTTGTACTTTCTCAATTTATTTTCCAATAACATGAAATGCTTCTGTGATATGAAGAGAGAATTAGTGATGCCAATGTATTCCTCTACATGAGCAGAGGAACATGTAAGTGCCCATCAAATGTGTATATACACCCCACAATGATACTATTTCTTAAGGACAATGACTACCATATAAAAGTGGACAATTAGTTTACAGCACAGTCTAAGAAACACGCAAGCATTTGTCCACAGAAATGAAGGAATATGCACACACATGCTTGTGTTACAACATGAAATAATGTTCTCTCCCTCTCTCTCTCTGCTCACATGAAAAACAAATAATTGACTGGGTACAAATGAATGGAACATTTAAATGTGGTGCATGTTGCTTCCTGTCAGGCAAACACAATATACATATATGTATATATATATATAAATGTATCGTAAAAAAATAGATATAACAGAAGGTCTTCAGTTTTCTTTGCTCATGGGAGATTCATTAAAAATAAGTTTCATTTACATACCATATACATCTGCCTCTCTCTGACTAAGAATACAAACAGCTTAAGATAACAGATAATTCAAATTAACAATAATGGGACTGCCAATGTCTTTATCATAGCAATCGCCGTTCCAGACTTCTTTTATTACATTAGTGATAATTTTACAACTTACTGACAGTGTCTTTTCTTAGTCAATAAAAGTTCAAAACAATACAGCAAAGAATAAAAGCAACTGCCAGAATAAATGACTAATGTCAAGTGCTTTTTGATACACAAACACACAATGTGAGGAAAATTTTGTATTCCAGTTTCATCTTTCTCATGGTACTCACAGCTTCAAGTAAAAATATTTCAGTTTGAGTACGTGAAACCCCTTACATATAAAAACAGAAAAATATAGAACTTTCCTGGGCGGGCAAACAAGAGCACTACGGAGTCAAAGAATTACCTGTCAATGGTATAATAAAGACTGATGCTGATAGAAACTTGTGACGCTACAATGAAATTTGATACTGCACAAATTCGAGTGCATGACTTGGAAAAATCTGATTTCTTTATAGCACATGTGTTTCAGATAAATCTATCAGGCCATCATCTTTGTCAAAGTGTGATGAACAGAGGCATTTTTATAACATATGGCAACAATTTATATGCAAGTTTCTTAGGAGCTCTCTCTTTTGTAAAGTTACAGCAATATGTGATATTGCTAGATAATTTCTTGAGAAATGAGGGCATCATACAAAAGCAAATTATTAACAGATAAAACTTACGCTCCATAGCAGGCTGTAGACTGTACTGAACTCTTAAAAGCATTCAAACTACGTAGCAAATTGGGTCTTTAACTCAGATGTGTAGTCAATTGTATATCTGACCTCGATTTTTGCCTTTCAATGCAACGATCTCTCAACTGGGTCACCCAGTTGAAAGTAAGGAAGGTTAGAGTTTACCAGGAAAGTAACGAAGATTAGGGTTTGCCAGCTCATCGAGGTCATCAGAGACAGAGCACTAGCTCCGATTATTTCAAAGATGGAAATTGGCCATGCCCTTTTAAAGGAACCATCCCAGCATTTGCCTGGAGTGATTCAGGGAAATCACAGAAAACCTAAATCAGGATGGTCAGAAATGGATTTTTAACTTTTGTCCTCTCAAATGCAGTGGTGCTCATCACTATGCCACCTCACTCAATCCACCCTATTAAAACTAAGTTTTTACACACACACACACACACAGTACCTTTGGACAGTGTCAAGTTGTGGAGGGAGGGAGACGTGGTGGGGGGGGGGGGGGGGGGAGTGGGAGAGAGAGGGAGAGAGAGGGAGGGAGAGAGAGAGAGAGTAGGGGGGGAATGTGCCCGTGTTTATGCAGTGTATGGCTTTAAAAGCTAAGTAATTTTCCTGATTTTGCAATCATCTCAATCACTCCATGTCTTCGCAAGTAGCTATCTACCCAAATTTATTTATTAATTGCAAATATTTTAACATTCAGGTCACAAAAACATGACGTAACTGGGCCACTTCTAGCTTTATTCTGAACAGGCAAAGCAAATGATCCAACAAATCTTGGCTCAATCAATATAACTTATTTGTGTGTCCTCCATACAAACTCAACTTTTTCTCTCTGTGATAAACAACGACATGTTACTGGGAAGTCCATAAGTCACTTGTAGTTATCAGTAGGTTCTTTTAAAGATAATTAACAATTTTTTTTGTATTTGGTGAAGTGTTAAAAGCATAATGGTGTCCGTAACACATGATATAGCATACACTACACCATTAATGCAAGAGTCACACTTAAAAATACTGTCAGCCAGTAATCTGTGACAAAACAGTGAGTACAGGTGGCAAACAGAGTAATGAGTTCCAGACACTGGCCCTACAGTACTCTTCATGTTCATGTTCAATAAACAAAACTGCCAATATCTGCAATATTTCAGAAGATGATTATTTATATTAAGTGTTCGGATGAAAACCAAGTCCTGTTTTACTTCCTTGCCACCCAATTTGTTAAAACATTTCATGAAGTATATAGTAGTTCATAATTATAACCACAGAAAATCATGCAGTTATTAGATCTATTAATCAAAATAACAGCTTTCATTCAAGTTCTAGAATTAGTCACTAGACAGTATAATTTTAAAACAATCTGATTAGAGAGTATAAAGCATAAACAGAGATTTATTACAAAGACCCTCTTATCTCTCCTCAATGACCCTAAACCCCCAAAATGATGCTAGTTATCAGTAAAACATGTTCACTCAAGTCATCCAATTAAATTTGGCAGTGTGTTTATTCAGTAATGCTGGAAATAAACAAGTACAGCAATGATACAAAATGTACTATTAGAAAGGAGGAGAATGACACTGCAATACAACTTCCTAATCTATGAAACTCCCATGACAGAGAAACCTGTAGTCCAACTGTATAGCAAACCACGGATAAGGAACTTCTACCTTGATGTTCCGGCCACCGATCATCACACCATTCATTTGCTCCAATGACAGCTGGGCTGCTTCTGGTATGTCATATTCAACAAAAGCAAATCCTTTATGCTTCTGAGTTACTGGATCCCATGACATGTTTATAGATTTTATTGGGCCAAATGGCAGAAATGCCTGCCTTATCGTGTCTTCTTTCAATTCAAAACTGATACTCCCAACATAAACTCTGGAATAAATACATACACACTATTATTTATAAGTTCCATAGATCATATTAACAACAAATATGATATGGAATGTGTCAAATGACTAACAGTTGCACACCTTTATTGAAAGAAATATGTATTGTAAATGAAGGTAAACATTCTTCAGGTCGCAATCACGTATTTCTGACCAAGAATATTTCTGTTACCATACACACTATATAAAAATTTTTATAGCCGTATATTTCACTGTCTGTACTGTATCTGTGAGTGTCACAGTTACACTGTAACTCAAATGGCGTATTGAACACGCGATTCAGCAATGAATGAATGTAACAGGCTGTAGTTAATGTTGTCAATTGTTTAAGCTGTTCCTTATGACATGAAGGTGTCAACTTCACACATAATAACCACCGTTTGTGCAGCAAATAATTTCTGCACATTTCGAACAACACAGTGACAACTCATTTCAATTTAATAATAATTAGTACATTTTTGTGCACTCAGTGACAACATACTACAGAATACATACAATGCTGTCAAGAGAAATTGCTAAAATTTCCAGACCTTGCAATAAAAGCAACTACAGAACGCCATAAAATACTTCAATTGGACTCTTTGTCATTAAATTTTCACATCTCCGAGATAACAACTTGCTACTTTTCAGTTTTTATTCCAGGCACATTAATTTCGGCACAATTTGGTTTTAGCATTACAACTGTTCAGGCAATAGTGCAAATACCTTAGTATAAAAAATAGAACTGCATTGTTCTCCCGAAGCACTTTGTTTCATTATCGCGCATATAACAGTGTCATCAGTTCTGCATCACAGGGATCCATGCATATCTTAATGTTGCAGCTGCCATTTTGTACCAGCACATACAGTGTTGCAAGATACAGACTGTAACTATAATGTTGCTTGTAGCACTAAGTAGAGTCTAAACAATTCCAACTTAGTTGCCTGGCTGTGAGGTCATCTAATTTGTCAGCTACTGAAGAATATGTGAAATACGTGAAATATGTGAAAATATAAATGATATGTGAAATATGTGAATAATACGTGAAATATGTGAAAATATAAATGATAACTATAAAATACAGGTGAATGAGTACAAAATGGATAAAAAAGATTACATAAAAATGGACTAAGAATCTCACATGACACTACTCATACACGAGTTTTACATAAATTTTATTTAATAAAATTGCAGCCAAATAGCCACATACAGTTACTTTGCTTAACATTTTATGTTTCTGCATATTCATTTACAGATTTCACTTTTTTACTGCACAGTTCTATGTGATATTGTTCATAGGCTTTGATACACAGTTCACACACACGTTGTGGTTGGGTCATGATAATTTTTCTTTTTGCAAATTAGATGATGAAAGCCGTCAAAAGATAATCTAGTTATGACATGTCACAGTTCAAAGTTTGGTGCTGTCAATGAACAGCTCATCATTGCTTCGATGCCTAAGAACTCCGGCCATACTTTTTCTTGTTTATCCTCCGTGATCTTCAGTTGATTTCTGGAAGCCTTGGTGTGTGGCACCATATATCGAAGTTTGATGTCTTCAATTAGGAATGTGTCTCTCGCTAGCAGGTACACTAGTCTAGATCATTTTGTCTTTGCGAGACCTAGTACTCTTTTTAGATATGCTGATTTTACCTTTTCTAGTGTTTCTAGATTTTTTCTGTCAAGTGGTCCCGTATAACCTCCAACCCGTAGGCCATTTCTAGACTGAGTTGGCGGATGTTTTTGATGTCCTGTACTGCTATTATTGCTTGGGCTGCACGTTCTTTTGTATGTTTTGTGTAGCATTTGGCTGTTGGTTGGAATGTCATTCCTAGGTATTTAAAGTCTGATCAGATTTTTATTTTTTTGTCTTCTGACGTTGATTTCCGCATTCTTGGGTGTTTTGCCTCCTTTTCTGAAAATCACCATTTTGATCTTTGGTATGTTTATGTGTAGTTTGTGTTCACTGCACCATTTATCAATTTTCTCCGTGATTATCTGCAGCTTCTGTATGTCTGTTGATGCTACATCTATGTCATCGGCATATGCATATAAGTATAGATCATCATCATCATTTTCTTCAATTCGCAGTACTACTTCAATGGCAACAATGTACAGCAGGCTGTTCCAGCTCGTCGGCTTCGTTGTGAGCCGCGGAGCGCTCCCAGCTCCAGGGAGCCGTGTCGCTCGATGTGGCCATTCAAATGGGCCGGCACGTGGCATGGCTGGCTGAGGCAGGTGGCAAGGCAAGCGTTTTGATGTGCCAGTTGCGTCTTACAAGATCGGCACCCTCATACTGTTAGCTGCTAAGACGTGGTGACATGCTACACCAGGAAATACGATGTTCAGGAAATAAATAAGAAACAACTGTTTTACAAGAAATTGCATACTAAATTTAATGGGCCTCTGTAGCTTCACATTTTCTTTTCATTACAAGATCGGAAATATCAGGCGTCAAAGTGTTCACAGCGTTAATGCGGAGGATGGCCTTCATTGTTGCATCCTGAAGAAACGATCGTTCCTTACTTTTTATTCTTTTCGTTGCTGAGAAAATCTGCTCACAACAATATGTAGTTCCAAACATGCACATGATCTGAGTGGCATTGTTGTAAAGCTTGGGAAATGTTTTTTCCCGTAATGAATGATACCATCGTGACAAATCCAACGTGTTGTAGTACCTCTCTTTCAACAAAGTCGAATTTTGCAAATCAATAATCTCCAATGGAAGTGACGATGACAAGTCATCGGGGGAAGCTGAAAAAGGAGTGCTGAATACCGTAAGTTCCATTTTCAAACTAGTGAGGACTCAGAATCGTGTTTCAAACGACGTGATGAGCTGCTTTAACTTTGCTTGGTAATAGTCGAAAGTAGTGCCTTCAGGTAGTTTTAAAGAAACAAGACAATTGAAGAACGTTAAATGTCCATTACTCATCTGACTCTCAAATAAATGCAGCTTTTCCATGAACGCTTTGATCTGGTCGTGCATGTCAACGATTAGCTGCCCTTTGCCCTGAAATGACAGATTTAAATTATTCAGATGCATAGTTATGTCAGCTAGGAACGCCAGGTCTGATATCCATTTCATCTTTCAGACAACGCGTTTCTTCCCCTTTCATTTCGAGAAAAAGGGATAGTTCCTCACGAATGGCAAAGAAAACATCAAGAACTTTTCCCCGACTCAGCCAACGAACTGTACTGTGGTAAGGTATATCCCCATACTCCGCTTCCATATCTTTCAGGAATCATTTGAATTGGCGATTATTCATACCGTGACGCCGCACAAAACTCACACACTTCACGACATCTATCAATACGCCACCTAGCTCTACTGTTTTAGCACACAGTGCCTCTTGGTGAATAAAACAATGAAGAGTCAAAATGTCTTTCCCGACTTCGTACCTGAGTTTATTTTTCGAACGAGAAGCAAAACGTCGGGGACGCCCAATCATTTGTGGCGCACAGTCTGTCGCTACAGAATGGAGCTTATTACATGGCAAATTCATATTGTTCACTGATTCACAAACAGCTTCAAAAATGTCACGTCCTGTTGCGGTGGTAATCGAGTGGTACCACATCCAAGAGTTCTTCAGTTACTTGCAGCTCCATTTCGTCAAGCGCACAAAGACTGCAAGCTGAGCACAGTCTGATACGTCGGTGCTTTCGTCAAGCGCTAGCGAAAATGCAACAAAGCTCTCCGCCTTTCTCCTGAGCTGTGTGTCTAAATCCGCTGCCATGTCCAGGATTCGAAGAGACATTGTTTGCTTGGACGGGCAAACCCCTTCAATTGCCTGCACCTCCCTCGGAAACAAACATTCTGCAACTGCTACTATGTACAATTTTACGAGTGGTCCCACCGAAAACGGCTTGCCACTCATCGCAATGATGTGAGCGACCCTGTAGCTTGCTCGAATTGCAGATTCAGTAGTGTTTTCTCCGCTTTCATTCACCTGAAAATTATAGAAGCATTACAGAACACGAATTATGTTGCATGTTTTGATACCCTCCGTATTATGAAACCGTTTTTAAACTTACTTCTCCTGGTATGTCGTTCTTAAGCCTGGCTACCAGTTCTCTGCGTGCAACGCCTTCTACCTGATCGTAGTGCGCTGCGTGAAGACTTGTATAATGTCGTTATATACTGCACCTCTTCGCAGAATTAAATACTTTATGACATACAAGACACTGCGGATGACCATCCCTCGCAATGAATAGAAAGGTATCCTCCAATAGAGGTACAGGGCTCCCGCAGCTAGTCATAGCTGTCATTGAACACTGATTATTGCGGCAGTTGCAGCTGCATGCAGCCAGGGCGCAGTGAGTTCGCTTTCCCCCTCCACGCGGGCTCCGAGCTGCCGCAGTGAGCGCTCCGGCTCCCTGGAGCTCGGTTGGAACAGCCTGATGTACAGCAAAGGGCTCACTGGGTCACCCTGTAAGACTCCGTTCTATTGCAAAATGAGGTTTGAAAAAGAGAAGTTGTCCGATTTTGTGATTAAGTTGTATTCGAGGATTGACTTGATTATTCTTGCCCGTAAGCTATCTTTTCCTATTGTTTTTTCCGGTTTTCGGACTATGGGATCGCTTTCCAGTAAGTCAAAGGCTTTGGTAATGTCTGTGAACACTGTGTAGAACATTTGTTTCTTTTGTAGAGCTTCGTCGATGTTGTTTAGAAGCAGCCTGACTGCTGTAAGTGTTGATCTTCCAGATCTGAAGCCCATTTGTGATTCTGGAAGGTGACTGTCCACACAGGCTTTGATTTTTTGTGTAATTATCTTCGAGAACATCTTAAATTGAGCATTTTCTAGGGTTATGCCTCTGTACTTGTTTGTGTCCGTTGGGTCTCCTCTACCTTTGTAGAGAACTTTTATTATCAAGTGTCTCCATTGGGTTGGAATTCTTCCAAGTTCCAGGCATTTGTTGACTAATTTGATCCATATGTGTTCGAGAGCCTCTTTCGCATTTTGTATGTGTTCATTATACATATTATTGGGTCCTGCTGCTTTCTTGTTCTTCAGTGTTTTTATTACTTCTTTTCCATCTTCTTCATTTAGAGGTTCCCATACATCGTCTTTTTCCTTTGTTTGATATTGGTTCTCTTTCTTTGGGGGTGTTTGGATTCCTCGTTTGTTCAGTACCTTACTGAAGTGGTCTTTCCATCCCTTCATGTCTATATTTGGTGTATGAGTCAGTCTTCTTGGTCAGTAAGACAAAGTTTTACAATAATGAGATAGCAAATAGTTCCTTAAGAAACTAACCTTCCCCCATCCATCCTTCATCCTATCACACGAACAAACTAATGATTATGAGGGGTCAAGTATGCACTGTACAAATGCAAACATTCCAAACTTCAGGTTAACATCTACTGTCCCAAACTGCACATCTCAAGTTTAACAAAGATTCAACAACATGATTGAGACAAAACTGATTTAATTCAACAAGAGTTAACTTTTTGTGCAATGAGATTATGATTTCTGAAGGGCCCATTAATGGATTAAAATGAACATTAAATTTCAGTCCAATTATGTTTTGAAATAAAATTACTGATCTTAATCCCAGAACTATTTTCACAGTCATTTTAAATAGTCATCATAAAAGAGAAAGCACCATTTGTCATCTATAGTACCCAATAGTAACGTTCAACATAATCTACTAATCACGTGCACGTTCATCTTTAACATTATTTAATAAACCTATACTTCAGAAAATATGCTAAATGGAAAATTGGACAATTAAACCAGCATACACTTATGTGAACACATATATCCCAGTAACTATCATAATGGCAAACAAAAATATAAATATAAAGAAATCTGTGCTCTAAATTCCACAGAAAGCACAGTTCTTTACTGTAATTTGTCCTTAAATTATCCAATCCTGACTCAGAAAGTACAAACAGTTAATGGAAAACAAAAACTGAATTATTTGTGTGTAACCAAGCCAGGCATGCATGTTAAAATTTTCTGCCACCCTTTTTAATATGAACACTGACTTTCTTCAAAGACCTACAATGATCAGCAATGTTTATGATTGAAATAAATTTTTATATTTTGATCATACGCCAAATGTTCGATCACTGACCTGCACATAAGGGCCAAAGCTTGGTGACGCTGGAATGATTTTGCTTGCTGGAAAAAAAAGGGGTAGAAATTAATTGTTTGTCTTTAACAAAATGCTATTACACTTTAAAGAAAGGGAAAACATAACACTTTAAAAATGTGCTGCAGGCTTATACAACTCATGACACTGACATTAAAGAAGAGGTTGTAGGGGGCAGGGGGGAGGGAGAGAGAGGGAGGGAGGGAGGGAGGGGGAGAGAGAGAGAGAGAGAGGGAGGGAGGGAGGGAGAGAGAGAGAGAGAGAGAGAGAGAGAGAGAGAGAGAGAGAGAGAGAGAGAGAAATCCTTGGATATCACAGGATATACGATATTTAGTGACAAAAGGAGAAAATATAGATGTGCATTAAATGAAGCAGGCAAAAAGGAATACAAATGTTTAGAAAAATGAGACTGAAGGCAAATACAAAATAGCTAAGCAGGAGTGGCTAGAGGGCAAATGTAAATCTATAGAAATATGTACAACCTGAGGAAAGATACATGCCACCTACAGCAAAATTAAGGAAGCCTTTGGAGAAAGGAGATGCAGCTGTATGAATATCAAGAGCCCGGATGGAAAATCAGAATTAAGCAAAGAAGGGGAAACTGGAAGACTGAAGGAATATATAGACAAGCTGTACAAGAGAAATGAATGTTATAGAAAGAGAAAGTAGATGAAGATGAGATGGGAGATACGATACTGCAAGACGAATCTGACAGAACACTTAAGACCTAAGCCGAAACTAGGCCTCTGGAGTAGACAATGTTCCATCAGAGTTGCTGATATCCTTGAGAGGGCCAGCCATAACACCATTTCACTATGTTTACGAGGCAGTGGAAACACCCTCAGACTTAAGAAATAATGTAGTAATTTTAATTCCAAAGAAAGGAGGTGCTGACAAGTGTGTATACCACCAAACTATCAATTTAATAAGAATTGATTGGAAAATATTGACAGAAACTAAATTCGGGCAAGATCAATACTGACCTTACGACTTATCTTAAAAGATACATTTGAGAAAGACATGACTACATTCATAACTTTTGCAGACTCAGAGAAAGCTTTTTATAATAATAACAGGATACACTCTTTGAAATTCTGAAGGAAGCAGGGGTAAAATATAGGGAGCAGAAGACTACAAACAATTAGCACAGAGACAGCAGTTAGAAAGAGTCAAAGAGCCTGAATGGGAAGCATTGGTTTGAGAAGGGAGTGAGACAGGACTGTAGCCTATTCCTGATGTCCTTCAATCTGTATACTGAGCAAGCAGAAAAGAAAGCCAAAGAAAAATTTGGAGAAGGAATTACAGTTCAGGAAGAAGAAAGAAAAATTTTGAGGTTGAACAAAGGGCTTTAAGTGCAGTAGAATGGAATGGAGAGTGTCTTTAGAAGATACCAAATGAACATTAATAAAAATAAAATGAGGGTTATGGAATGTAGTCTAGTTAAAATAAGTGTTGCTGAGAGAATCAGATTAGGAAATACGATACTAAAATTAGACAAGTTTTGCTGTTTTGGCAATAAAGTAATTGATAATGTCTGAAGCAGGGAAGATATGAAATTAGACTGGCAAATAGCAAGAAAAGCATTTCTGAAGAATAGAAATGTGTTGATATCAAATTTAAATATTATTAAGTCTTTTTCTGAAGACACTCGTTTGACTGTAGCCTTGTACAGAAATGAAAAGTGGACAATAAGCAGTTCAGACAAGAACAGAAAAAAGGCTTTTGAAATGTGGTGCTACAGAAGACTGCTGAATGTTAGATGCGAAGATTGAATAACAAATGATGAAGTACTGAATTGAACTTGAGAAAAAATTTATTCCACAACTTGAATGAGAGAAGAGATTGGTTGATATGATACAATATGACACACCAATTTAGTATTGGAGTACGTGTGGGGGGAAAAAACTGCAAAGGGAACCCAAGAGACTAGTGCAGTAAACAG
Organism: Schistocerca americana; assembly: GCF_021461395.2. Lineage (NCBI taxonomy): Eukaryota > Metazoa > Arthropoda > Insecta > Orthoptera > Acrididae > Schistocerca > Schistocerca americana. Next base: position 569,275,886 of record NC_060119.1, on the reverse strand, counting down.
GTTCAAATGGATGTGGGTGTAGTAGTTCTACAGAGGGCTGAAGAGGCTTGCGCAAGATATAGTAGTGTGGAGAGCAATCCAGCCATATGATTGAAAACAATGACATTTTTATTAGATTTCTTTCCTGTTTGTCTGTCCCACACAAATTCTGCACATGATTTTAAAGTAATTTCCCAATATGTGTGTGTGTGTGTGTGTGTGTGTGTGTGTGAGAGAGAGAGAGAGAGAGAGAGAGAGAGAGAGAGAGAGAGAGAGAGAGAGAGAGAGAGACACACACTTGAAATCTTAAACATAGCTCAGAACTGGATGACAATTCAATATTAACTCACTTTGTCAGTCTGTTCGGTAGGAGAGGCCTGAAAAACATTACTAATGCCCAGACATCTGCATGACCAGTATGTTTTACAGGTAGAATAAAATTGCAGACAGACAAGGCTGAACAGAGATGTAAAGGGGGAGATGGACAGAGAGGGATGAGGGGGAGATAATGTGACATCCCTTGTTTCTTTATTTTATTTCTTAGGGAAATAGAAATGAAACTGACTGATATTTTATTAGTAAATTGGTGTAACACTATTTATTTCAGATACGATCAGCTGAAAAGATATGAAAATAAACTTGGAATTTAACACTTCTCTCTCATAATCTCATCAAATGTTGGGCACATGCAATACAAAACTAATGCATGAATAGTTCAAGTAACTTATCTACTGTATTCATCCCACCTTTTTTATTATAAATCTTTCAAGCACTTCCATGGCTATTAAAAATTCACAATAAAAGATTTTCAGAAGTGTGTGGATGGGGCTAGGAATCTCAATGAGCTAGGAGAAACTATTTTATACTTTCTAGTCCAATTTAAAAGTGTTGTTATAAAACTTTATTTTTATTTAAATAATACTTCTTTTTCTCTTTATCCTTAAAAATAGTTTCTAATGCAGCGCACCTTAACAAACAATGTATCCCAAGTATTTAGATTGTAATGTTCTTGGTAATAAGATGCCTTAAATATAACAACTGTGCCTGCCTTCTTGTTAACGAATGCCATGTTGAACTCCCTTTTTATACATACCATTTGCTGGTGGGCGAGCGTTTGTTTCATGAGTACCATCTTTATACTCTGTTCCATAGCATATTTTTTTGCTCGAGTTACTGCATCTTGTTGTTCAGAAGTCAGTTTTGGTAGTCCTGCTCCCAATATACCTGGAATGGTTGTATTTCTAGCTCCTGGACCTAAAGGACAAACAACAGTGAAAAGATCTCTGTATTTTTCAAGTTATTCAATAACTAATGTAACAATGGTAACCAGGTTTTTTAATGGGCATTAGAGGGGAGAACAATGCTAGAGATGAAATACAAAAACAAGTAACTCAATACGTCTCTGCAATAGCAGAAATTCCTGACTGCAGCACGAGGGGGCAAAAATGAACTTATTTAGTTCCTTTAATACTGATTGGCAATGTCCCCATAATTCCTGCAAAGGAACAGTCTACAATGTGGGTCGATGCATGCGTGAAGATAAAGATGCTAGTTTCTGCTTCTCATAGGTGACAAATTGCAGCAGCATTTGTTCTGACTTGTGAGTATACTGGTGGTTATAGATAAGACAACATGGAAACCGGAAAGTATGGGCAATAGTGGACAGAGTGATTTCTCTGCAGGTAAAAGCGACTGCTTCAGACATCCACAAGAGGTTAGTAGCCGTACAAGGAGAAACAGCACCAAGTCACAGATATGGTAGTTCAGACAGCAAGAACAGTGCAGAAAAATGCAAAAGCAGTCACACAGAAACCAAACAATGCCCAGAATGCATATTACTTGATAATGGGGTGTAGGTAAATCACATTTGACGAGTTAGAGAAGCCAACAGATCTATTATGGGGAACCCTCTGTACCATCGCCCTTTAAGATTTGAAGATAAGAAAGTGTGTGCACAATGGGTGCCTCCCCCCCGCTCACCATGGTGCAGAAACTGAAGTGTGTGTGTGGTGATGAGAATGATCGATGCGACAGCACAGTGCACATCTAGCGGAGTTCTTTGATCATCTGGTCATCGTTGATGAATGTTGGTTCTTCCACAAGATTCCAGAAGGAAGGAAGGGGGAAAGAGAGAGGGGGGAGTGAGTTCTGTTTAAATTTTGAGGTCCCACAGATTTGAAAGATGGAAATACTAATAATGCACTTTTAAGGAAGATTAGAATACATCTTCCGTTGTTATTTGTATCTGAATTCATAAACGTCATAAGAATAGTATTTTTGATTTTGTTATTACAATACAGTTTTCAATTTCTTGCTAAAATACTGGTTTCTGGGAAAATATCTCTTAATGCTTTCTACAATTTATGCTTTCAAATTTTCCCCATTTTACTATTTGAATGGATATTTAAATGGCTGTACCTGCTTTTCATCATGTTCTGCATTTCTGATTTAATGGTGACAGGAACTACCAATTTGTCAGACTCGTCTACATTGACACGTTCTTTTTCCATCATAAACAGCACTGTGCATGTGACTGACTGTAACAAATCCATCCAATAATACTGTCGGACAATATAATAGAGTACAGAATTTCCCAAAATCTTCATTAAATAATCATCCATTTTCAAAACAAGATGGCGGTTTGGTAAGTATGGTAAATTAGCATGAAAGAATGGGACATTTCTGAAATTACCTGAGATTTCCCTGATTTTTCGAGGTTAAAATGCAATTCCAAGTTTTCCAGAAGAATTGCCACCCCGGATTGGTAAACAATTGTGATATTTGGAAGAAAAATGTAAGCTTCAGACTTTTATTTAATACTTTGGCATGCAAGACAATTATTAATAATAACTGCGTGTTAATGCTTTTCTCATAAAAATCACTCATTCAAATTGAGAATCCAGTCAGTGACCACAGTAGGCACCATCTAACCTTTTTTTTTTTTTTTTCCCCCCCCCCCTATACATCGATTTCCAGTTCACCCTGCAATTTCCCAACTAATGGAGCTAAATTCAGGTTGTTTTCGACCTGGCAGAGTTTGTGAAGAAAACATTCAGTTCTGCTCTGACTTTTGCAGCTGCCGTCCTCTTATTTTTGTCACAATTCTCTTCAATGACAGCCTGTCACAATCAACACACAGTTTCGTCTGCATTGTGACTTGGCAGATGAAGTTTTCTGTTTTGTTTTCCCTGTATGTGGTATAAATCTTCGATACTGTGTCTCCTGAAACACCAAACACTTCGGCTACCTTTGTTATGAAAGCACCAACCACAAAAGCACCAACAATTTGTCCATGTTCAAATTCACTGATCTTTGACACAATGCACTTTTAACTACACAGAAAAGAACTCTGACCATGACTGATGGCTTCCGACTAATTGAGGATACTGGACCGGTTCCATTAACATCCAAATATAACTGCGCAACATGTGGACTTCGCTAGCATCTGCATTTACGTTGAAGCACACATTCGTTTTGGTGTTTCAAAATTTTTGCCCAACCTTGTATGTTTGACTGATAGTGTTCCAATATTCTTAAAAGATTGTATTTATAATGAAGCCTGTTTTTCAAATCCATCCAAACTGCATTCTGCCAATACTGTAATTCTCTATTATTCTTAACTGGAGCTCTATTTTTAACTGATGTTGACAGTTGCAGTTTCAGTTTCAGAATTTATACATGCTCATCTCTGACTTCGGTATTCCCTCAACTGCCTTAAACAGCTCCATCTTCACACAGGATTTGTTTTCACTCGGATTTCCTTCCCATTGCATGTAAAAAAGAAATTATCTATCTATATTTGGAAACAAAGAACAAAAAACACTTTTGACACAAAATTCATGTATTTTGACACACGACTCAATCAATCACCCAATTCGGAAACTGAATGAAATGTTCTGATAACCTCAATATTCAAAGACAAGCTGTAAATAATAACAGCAGTAACCACTGTTTAATTTGTTTGGCATAATTAAAATAAATACGACAATAACTGTGGGCAGCTTTGTGACTGTGGAAAGCAGTTCTTCTGAGAAATAAAACCTTGAAGTTAAAATGACTTAAGTTTCAATTTGAAGAGAAAAACTATTAAATCATATAGTCCATGGGAGCAGAGTATTATTTGGTGCAAAGTGTTTCTTAAGGAAAACGGTTTAAAATTTTATAAACCAGTAACAAATGAAGAACAGTCTGTTGCTGAAACTAAGAACGGGCTGACGACAAAGCAGTGCTTTATCAGTCAACCAAATAAGAATGTGTAATCATCCTTCTTCCTGTATTACATGATATAACCGTTACTTCATACTGCCTGTGTTAGTCTTCCCAAGTTTTCCTTTGTTTCACCAAACGTTGTTCCTTCTCTTGATTGGCATACATGCAGTATTTTGGGCTTACAATTTTTGTTCATACTATCTAAGCAATGTGTTCATTTTGTTCTCTAGTCCTGAATGTGATCTCTCATACTTTGTAATTTTGTGTTTATTCCATTATTTCAATGCTGTAATGTTTGTCTTTTATGCCCTACACGGCTATTATATCACAGTTACAGAAAACATTTAGCTTTACCTGGATCAGAACAACAAAGTGATTGACAGTTGGGCCTTGAAAAAAAGGGGGGGGGGGGGGGGGATTCTGTCAGTTCTCTGTTACATACAAACACAACACACTTCCAGTGGAAGTACTGTGTGGTTCCGTACAACTCAGCATCGCTTCAGTACTACACAACATACTTAGTGAGGCTGCTACCTTTTATGTAATCAAATCTTCGTATTTTGTTGCCTGTATTAGCTTATTGGAATGAAGCAATGTAATCAAGATGGCTGAATGAATTTACTCTCATGTTTATTTTTAATAACTATTTTGTAACTAATTTGTTTTGATCTTCTCAATAGATTTGATCTAGTTGATCAAAGTTCAAAGATTAAGCTCTGCAGCTGTCAAGATTTCAGATGTTTTAAGGAATAGGAAATTACAATCTGCTTGTCAGAAACTAAATAAGTCATCACATATTTATTATTACACTAGCAGTGCGATGGTGGGTGTACAAGGTTGACAACTATATGCACATGCACCCTACCCACATTTTCATGTAATGCTGGAGCCAAACTTCCTGGCAAAAGCAGCCCAGCTAGTTGCAGCTCCCACAACACAGGCAGTGAACACTGAACTTCATTGGTAAACCACAGAAAACTAAAGCATTCACACCATGACAAATGAGAACATAAAAGAATACGTGAAATCATTTCAAGTGACAACATAATAAAAGAGACAGAAGATCAGGCTTTGCCTGACACCCCCATCCAAAACCACTCACCAAGAATTGATCTCATAAATATTTTTACCATCATGAATAACAGATTGCAAATTGATACACTGATGAACAGCATAGATAGAGGTTAGAATATAAAAGCTATGGTACCAGAATGGGCCACATCACAAAGTGAGTACGGATAAACACTCACCAGATAATTGAGGTACTGAGCAGTAAGGCACATATGGAAGACTGAACTCCCCTACCTGAATGGAATGAGAATTTGAACACCATTCCTGTATCTTGCGAGTCCAGCGCCTTAATCACTATGTCACCTTGTTTAGAGTTCAGTTAGTCTCTCAACAAATGCAAGCGCACAACAGGTAACACTACAAATTTTCTGCTAACTGAGGATTTCACGCACTTTTATTTTTTTTTCTTTTGCTCCATTATGACCTTACTTGGTATCTTCCAACAATTTGGGACTGTAAAATTTCGCAAAAATTATAATGTGAAAAACAACATGAAACTATCGGCTTTTAGCAAAATTATGCAGAACCAATGATTTTTAAGAGATCACAAAAGTTGTTATTTTGCCATACAAAAATATTATAATTCTGACCTCAGCGGTTCACTAATAATTGTAACTGACAAATATTGAATGTTAAAACTGCATTTTGTCTTCTAATCTCCTCAAACTGACGTTCATTTATAACCTTAAAATAACAGTTCATTTCCCCTGTAATAAACTTTGAAGCAATGATGAAAATAGTGCCAAATTTGGCAAAAAGCAACACCAAAATTTGGAATCATCTATTTTAGCAAAATTTGGTATAAAAAAAAAGCCAAAATTAACCCAGAATAAAAAAAATAAAACAATTTTTTCCTGTCCCTATCAATAACAATTACTTTTAATAGTAGTAGCATTCAAATTTAAATATGATAATTCCAAAATGCAATTCAATTTTTACTTGTCTGTAACATGTTATACAAAAAGAAGACTATAAATAATAACTCATTTAAAACTTCCTGACAGATTGAAACTGTGAGCCAGACCGAGACTCTGACTCGGGACCTTTGCCTTTCGCGGGCAAGTTCTCTACCGACTGAACTTTCCAAGCACGACTCATGACCCATCCTCACAGCTTCAATTCCCCCAGTACCTCGTCTCCTATCTTCCAAACTTCACAAAAGCTTTCCTACGAACCTTGCAGAACTAGCACTCATGGAAGAAAGGATATTGCGGAGACATGGCTTAGTCACAGCCTGGGGGTCGTTTCCAGAATGAAATTTTCACTCTGCAGTGGAGTGTGCGCCGATATGAAACTTCCTGGCAGATTAAAGGCAAAGGTCCCAAGTTCGAGTCTCGATCCGGCACACAGTTTTAATCTTCCAGGAAGTTTCTTCTCAGCGCACACTCCGCTGCAGAGTGAAAATTTCATTCTTCAATAACTTATTTCATTTTCTATCTTCCACCCCTGGTATTCTAGACAGTGAGTTGTTCTCCCCTTCTCTTTGAAGCCTAAATTCAATTTTTTTTTGCATAACATTCTTCAAATCATTTAAGTACTGTATCTTTTACTACTCACTTTCAAAACTAGCCTATTTTCTTTCTCAGGGCACTCCTTCCCAAATTTCGTCAAAATTGTTTCAGCAGGTTAGTAATAATAAATTTAAGCATCATGCATGACGTGTCAGTTCTTCGCCCATCTCAGTGTTTTTGAAGTTTTACACCCTGAACTACACGTCATGCAATGATATAATTTTGTAGGCACATTCAGTGGTACATGGGAACACTAGCAAAAAGTGTCACAAATACAGTTAGTAGTACACAAGTAAGAAATTAAAATGTCATGCCTGATGCAAAAAATGGGCAGAAACAATGTTGTACACGATAAACTTTTTTTTTTTCTTTCACCATTATGTGGGGAGTGTCAGCGAGAAAAGAACCGCAAAGGTTTGAAATTCTGTGTACAGTTTGTTGCTAGTCACTACTAAGTTCTACCTTTCTCAAATACTGGATGAATAAAATCTGGGTATTTGTGTGTCATGGCCTACACCACTTTTTCACCCCCACTCTTACTCTTACCCCTTTGATAGGTAGATGGTTGTTACCCACAAAGTTATTCTTTCCAGACAGTAAGTGATGTGTGTGCCAAGTTTGGTTATAATGGGTCCAGTGGTTTCAGCGGAGATGTGGAACATACATACATGTAATCTTTTCTATCCACCATCAAATTTTGGTGATATATACCCTATACAATGCCCCTAGCTATGCTGAAGTTACCAGCGAAAACCCCATAAAAATCTGTTTAGTAATTTTGGAGATTAGTGTGTTCAAAAACAGACACAGACAAGTTTTACAGATTTAATATTAGACAAGATAGGAATCTGATAGTTCTGGTGACTGATGGAACACTGAATGGGGCACAAAAACTACACATATATGACTAGTAGTAATTTGTGATGTAAACAAATGTGTTAAGTCAGCCACATAGAAAATGCCGAGTTCCAGTTGTATGCAAATTCATGTTAAAGCATACACAATACATGAATAAATGATTGCTACAGGAACTGAACTTGATATGCATAATGGTAACAAAGTTCTAAAAAATGTCAGATTGTTGCATTTCTTCAAATGATGCAGTCCACATCCACAGTGGTAAACATACAGTATTATTACCAATAACATTATAATCAGCCATTTGGCTTTCACCACTAGACAGAAGTCACCTCTAGACTTATCCTTCAGTAATCCATACTGCTCCTGCACATTCCCTAATTTCATCTTCCCAACTTATAAAAATTCATCATTGTTACAGACATCTTTTCTCATCGCTAGGAATCTATCTAAGAACTTCCTGGGTGCATCTACCCTAAATTTATTTGGCTGTGTGTCCCATCCACCATATTACAGTCATAGTTTGTCTTCCAATCCTTTCTAGTCCCTCATTCATTTGTTTTTCTGCCCGTCACAGTAATTCCCAAAATGTATCCCACTGTTCCCTGCTGAGCAATCCTCCACATTAAAGTCCATGCTTAATTGCCATTAACAAAAGTCGTATTACACACTAATTGCAAAACTTTCTGCTCTACACATAGAATGCTTAGTTTTGAAAACTAATTAGTTTACCAAAAACCTGTAACTTTATATTCTTTTGTTTATTTATTTAGCTATCTGCGGAGTCACCGTCTCCTGTTTGGTTACGTATACTTAATTTTAGCCTTATTATAATTGATATTCAGGACAACTTTTAAACAACTTCAAACAAGTGGTTCCTGTTCTACCACCTAGCCTACTGGTAGTAGTATATGCTGCTGGTTGGTAAGGTGTGTGTGTTATTTAATTTGTTCTAGCACAGGCTTTATTTGTCAAAGATAAATGAAAATTTTGGGAATTATTACAAATTACCTGCATTACATTTAAAGTGTACCTGATCAGTTAAAATGAGCTTTTAGCATAGTGCACTTTGAAGCAATCTTTGAAACAAACTTATACTGCAGTCTCTTGTCGGGAGCTTTCAGTTGTTTTGCTGCAAGACTAGGGTGGTTTTAATTTAAGCCAAATGAGACAGACCAACTATTTACCGTCATAAGAATTTGTTTTATTAATATTATGTTTTAACTTTTCTTGCGATATAAGAAATACACTAGCATTTAACTTCCAGGGGGAAAATATAGCTTTATGTAGAATTGTAATGATTGAATAGTACAATTTTGTCCTATTTGGAAGTACATACAAATTTATAGATCTTCACTAAATTCTCAGCTCTTTTCCCTCTTAAATTATTTCTTAAGTTTGACAAAACAAACCTGTACATGGAGAAGATTCTCTCAGTGGATGCAGTGCTGGCAGGGCAAGAAATGACACTTTTCACAAAAGTAATAAATCCTGGTCGTAACTTTCCTTCTCCTTTTTTTGCTGTTTTCAGTTCCATTATCATCCACCATTTATTTGGATGAAACTGTGTTACAAATGCATCAGAATACTTAGAGGCAGGAATGTAACTGGAATCATCAATCCTAAAAGGCAAAATAATTTAAATCCACTTTAGATGCATCTTTTTGAGTCAGTTTTTCGCAATTTCTTCCTGTTCAGTAGTTATCTTCTCCCTCTGAATCTGGGACGTAACAAATCAGCAAGGTATTGAAAGAGTTCTAGTCCTTATCTCTCGCATTCTTTATTACACTCTTGTAGGGTGCTATACCTGTACTTTCTAAAAGACTGATCCATAGTTCGACAGCTTCTGCAAAATATTCATGCTGTCTATTTGAAGAAGATCCAAGACAATGCAAACCTCTGACAGTTGTCACAAAAGATGAGTTCTATATTTATAAATTACAACATTATCCAAGAATTTCCTATTGTTGGCAGGGACTTCTTCAGAGTGCTCTGTTACAATTTCTACATATTTCCAATGATTATAAATAAAAGTGCATAGGCTATCAAGCTGGGGATTTCATCTAACAAGATTTGGGAGCTGTGGTGGAAGACTATTTTTTTCTTTTATCCAACGACGTGACTGGTGGTGGTTCGAAAAATACTTTTGAACTTCACCAGTTAAGTTTTATTACAACTATAAATCCTACATCATCTCTCAGTAGATTAATGCAATGAGTCAAACAACCATATGTTAACAAGTCAGATAGGTCTTCTATTAAAAGCTGCCTCAATTTTATCACTTTATTTTCACCATCAGTGCAAGCAGCAAATACTTCTTTCTGAAAATTATCTTCTGACATTTTGATTGAATTTTTCTAAGATTCTGCACAATATTTAGCTGTCTTTTGGTTGGCTTCTAAATCAACTGCATTTAGTAGGAATGTTTGTTGGCTGTATCTTGTCGTAGTATAATGCGATTATGCTCTTTTTAACTCAAGTTTAACATTTATATCAGCCTCACCCAAATCGTCATCAAGCAATATCTCATTTAATTTGAAGCAATCAGGCCCAATGTAACCAGGTCACAGTGCCTGAATCATGTGCTTTCAGTAGATCCAGTCGTTCATTCCACTGATCAATGGTTTTAATCACAAAATCCAGCAGGCTAGTCTGTTTTCTCTTCAGTGGAGTTGAAGTTTAATGTTGACTACCATGACTTACCACTCGTAAACCATTACTATTGCTGCTACTGGAGCAGCTTGAGGGAGAATCAATTTCCAATATAGGCTTATTATTATTATTATTATTATTATTATTATTATTATTATTATTCTGAGTTGCCGGAGGTAAATCGCATATCGTTAATACAGCATTGAAAAGCCCTTTCTCTTAATGCAGTTTTTCAGATGACATTTCATTCTTGCCACTGAGATCAACATTGCAGCGCTTGAGAAAGTTTTCCATGACGACACAGTCTTAACAACCATCTGCTTAAACAAAGGACTGTGATAACTGTGCAAGGCTCTAGATGCCAACACAAGAGAATTTAATAACCTGTTTTGCCTGTTTAATTTACCAGTTTTTCCACTATTGAAGTGGTTGTTAAGAATGAGTTAGTGTTTTGAATGTATCAATGCAACGTTAGCCGTAATTATGAAAAAATCCAAAAAACAAATAAAAACAGGATTTTTCTCAACCCTGTGCAAGACACAGCTGAAATTAATATGTGCATCTACTGACTTTTCAATGGATATACAAACAGGCAATGCCTTGAGCACTGAAATATTTGATTTCACATATAACATTACACTTCTTTTTCTTTCCATGCGAACACACTTAATTCCTGATAATACTCATAACAGTGCACATGCAGAGATAACCCTACATGTAACTGATGATATAGTACAGCCAGATACCAACAGATGGCAGATCAATGTAGTTTTGTGTGCAAGACTGCAAATGGCAAGTATATAGTCGAGTTACCTTCAGTACAAACACTCACAGCCCCTGAATAAGTATTCGGATTCCCGGCTTAAGTGGATAAATTCTTCAGTCAGTTGCTGAAATTTATATGCATTATAGGCAAATTATAATGTCAACAGCAAAACAAAGACACTTCAAGCAAGTTACACTAAAATGCATTTTGCTTTCCTCCAGTTAAGAGTTCTGAAATGGAAATGGAAATGTCGTGTGGCTAGGGCCTCCCATCGGGTAGACCGTTTGCCTGGTGCCGGTCTTCCAATTTGACGCCACTTCGGCGACCTGCGCGTCGATGGGGGTGAAATAATGATTATTAGGACAACACAACACCCAGTCCCTGAGTGAAGAAAATCTCCGACCCAGCCGGGAATCGAACCCGGGCCCTTAGGATTGACAGTCTGTCACGCTGACCACAACTTCCTCTAGCACTACTGAGACTATTTATGAAATTTCTCAGTATCTTGTGAGGTATAATTGAAACTGTAGAACTGTAGCTGTGGCAAATATTATTCGGTATACTCATGGATTTTAGCAATGTTTTGTTCCTATAGGCTTTAGTAATAAATTTTGTAGAAAAGGTATCGAGAAATGTGTAAAAAAAATTATGAATCCCAAACAAAGTGACTCCCCCCCCCCCCCCCCCCCCTACAGTGCTCTATTCTATATTTCATTCATAGCTATCTACTGGTCCATAGTGTTATATTCACTTCTAATGCTGCCTTGTTCTTTTGCTTGATTAAACCCAAATGTGTTTCCAAGTGATAATATTAGCAAATACCTTGTGCGTTTTAGATTGGACACAGTATACATCAATGTATTCGGTAAATCATTTTGCAATTTTCTTTTGCGCTAGATCTATAGATTTAATCATTTCTCTACAGTCAGCATTTCCTGGTACTTCTCTTTCCCGCTTACTTCCAAGTGAGATTACCTTGTAAACATCATTAATTTCACTAACATAGAACCATCATCACCAACTCTACCTCATATTTTAAGGGGAAAAAGCAAATTTGGAAGATATCACTCTGGCAATCGATCCCAAACAGAAATTTGGGCCCTAAATCTGACAGAACATTTTTATGAGCTCCCAAACATACAGCTTTTGAAATTGCTTCACCAGGTCCTACTCAACCCAACAAGCCACATTCCCAAATGTTGACATCCACCTCAACGATGTTTGCATCAGTGCCTCTGTCTGTATCAAACCTACTAACCACCAGCAATACCTCCACTTCGACAACTGACACCCATTCCATACAAAGAAGTCCCTTCCATAAAGCCTAACAACCTGTGGTCGTCACGTCCGCAATGATGAGTGGTCCCTCTCAAAATATACTGAGGGTCTCACTCAAGCCTTCACAGACCATAGTTATCCTCCCAACCATGTACAAAAACAAATCTCCCGCGCCTCATCTTTCCAGTCTTCCACCACCTCCCAAAGTCCTGCCGTCCAGCCACAGAGGAGCATTCCCCTCGTAACCCAGTGCCACCCAGGACTGGAGCAACTGAATTACATTCTCTGCCAGAGTTTCAACTACTTCTCACATGTCCTGAAATGTCCTGCTCACTATCCTTCCCATCCCTCCCACAATGGTATTCCACTGTCCACCAAACTTACACAATATACTTGTCCATCCCTACACAACCCCCTGCTCCCAACCCCTTACCTCATGACTCATACCCCTGTGATAGACCTAGATGCAAGACCTGTCCCATAGATCCTCCAACCACCACCACCTACTCCAGTCCAGTCGCAAACATCACCTACCCCAACAAAGGCAGTGCTACCTGTGAAACCAGTCATGTGATCTATAAGTTAAGCTCAAACCAGTGTGCTGCATTCTATGTGGGCATGACAACCAACAAGCTGTCCGTCTACATGAATGGCTACTGACAAACTGTGGCCACGAGCAAGTGGACTACCCTGTTGCTGAGCATGCTGCCAAACATGACATCCATAATTTCAATGACTGCTTCAGAGCCTGTGCCATATGGATCCTTTCCAGCTTTTCTGAATTGTGCAGGTGGAAACTTTTGCTGCAATATATCCTATGTTCTCGTAATGCTCCTGGCCTCAACCAACATTATTCATTGTCCTTTCCTATCCAGACCCTTCCCTGTTCCCATTACAGCACTACACAGCCCTCATTCCACCAACACACTCAGTCTTTTTACTTCTCTCCTTTACCGCTAACCCCCCCTCCCCGCCACTCCCCTACCATCTGTCTAACCTCCTGGACTGTACTTACTGCTTCCCTATCCTCTCTCCACATTGTCCCTGCACGCTCCCCAGCAGCAGTTTACTGTCTGCCACCCCTACCCTACTCCTCCCCTCCCAACCCAGTCGCCACTCCCATCATGTAATGGTGCTGCTGCTTGCAGTGTGGCTTCACTTGCCTGAGACTGCAGTTGTGTGTGCGTGAGAGTTGCGTTGGCTTGCGCGTGAGCGCCCATGCCTGTGCGTAAGCGTGTGTGTGGACTGTCGTCCATTTTTGATGAAGACTTACTGGCCGAAAGCTTTACTTGTGACAGTCTTTTTGTTGTGTCTGTGTGCTACTCACCATCTCAGGTACATGGTGAGTAGCAATTTTCTTTTTCATAATATTGTTACAGTCCATCCTGGCTCTTCCACTGATTGCTTTTAAATTTCATGTGCATCAGTTGTTGATCAGTCGCTTCATACCATGGCATGCGCTTAATTTCCAAGAGCAAAGTTCCATACTGTGAAGTCAGTAAGAGGTTTGTGAAATACTGCTGTTAACTGGTAACACGCTTTGTTCATTACATCAAAGTGCACAGTTTGGTTGGTTTGCAGTGTAAATGGACCAAACTACAGGGTCATTAGTCCCCTTCTGCTCGTGCAAACAAGTCTCAAGGTAAAAGAATTCCCAAACAGAGATGGGGAATAACCAGTATGCTAGGGTTCTCTTTGCTTTAATCATTTTTATGTTGCAATTCACATAAGCAGTGTAAAGCGAAGAAACGAGTAAATATGTAATTCAAGAAGTAGTGGAGCACTAATTCATTATTAACACTGCTGTTGCACGTAATTTTCTTTGGATTTTAGACATTGTCAAAGTGAAATACACGTGCAGGAAATGCAATATTCTTCAATGGAATTGGCATGACTAAACTGTGAATAAAAAATGACAAACTCATTTCGTTCTTGAGATGTATATATAACTCCAGACTTTCAATAAGAGAGTACTGTGACAGGCTGTATTGTATATGTGATCAAGGAAAAAAGAAAATTCCCGGATTTTTCCAAGTTAAGAACATACTTCCTCCTGGGTGAAAATACAGTATACTCTCCCTCTGAACTGTAAAATTTATCTATCCTTTGAACGGTAAATGTGTTATTCGCCAGCATGGAACTTCCTGGCACTTTAGGAAACAAAACTCAGTAAAATATAATGTGTTTTGGAAAGATCTTTGATGCGCAGCAAAATGTACACTATATATTTTCCTATTAAGAAAATATAAACACAAATTCCATCACACAGCACGTTAGTTTCCAAAGCACTAAACTGAGATTGCAATGCGCTTTTCTCAGCCAATCATAGCTCACGTCACATTCTCTAGCCAGCCAACGACAGCAGATATTCAGAGCATAGGACACAGGATGTCGTCGGCCAATAGCAACATCACTGTTCAGTAGTGCAAAAGCACCAAACAGGAAAAGTTCCTGTTTTAAACTTAGTATAGCTACAAGAAAATCTAAGCTTTCATGTATAATATTGGTCTTTTTGTATGTGTTACCCTTTAAGACATATCAAACACAAATGGGCCAGTAAAATTTTAAATGACAACTGGCAACAAAAACGTCTGATCTTCTGGCCTGGAAATTTTTCTAAGTGGCTGGTCATCAAAGTTTTAAATAATTCAAAAGCTTTTCGATTTCAGAAATTCATTGCACTTTCTCACACAGAATAATTCATCTTACTTAAAAGGAAATTCACACTTTTCAAACCACCATTCACAATATTTACCTGCTACCTCTTAGACACAGGTTCGTTTGAACTGTTGCCAGAGTGTGCCAACAGACAAATGTTACTGCAGACCAATAGTTATGACGACGTAGCAAGCCTGTGCTATATGTTTGTTGTGCTCAGAGACCTTTCATAACATTTCTGCTTGGAATTTTCTGTGAAGTGGGGCATCAAGTGACCATGTGCAGCAGTATGGAATGTTGTTTAGAGGGGACATGGGAGTAGTTGTACTTAGGGCAACTGTTTTATCGCCGGCCGCGGTGGTCTAGTGGTTCTAGGCGCACGGTCCGGAACCGAGGGACTGCTACGGTCGCAGGTTCGAATCCTGCCTCAGGCATGGATGTGTGTGATGTCCTTAGGTTAGTTAGGTTTAAGTAGTTCTAAGTTCTAGGGGACTGATGACCACAGAAGTTAAGTCCCATAGTGCTCAGAGCCAGCCATTTGAACTGTTTTATCATATCCCATCCACATAAAGAATGCAAAATTAGTAAGCAGCCCTTGACACAATATTAGTTTCAAAACTAGACTCTACAACCAAGTTAACCGAATATTTTTCTCTGTGGTGACTTTGCCATAGATACGTGGGGAGTTACAATGATAAAACGTGTTGTCAGTCTGCAATTTACTGAACAATGATGTTTTGTAAACTTAAGACATAAACAACATAAATTGAGAAATAATGTCAAGCCTACAGGAGGTAGTAGACCAGTGTTGAAACATGTCATGTGTTCAAAAAACACTGTGTTTCACTGAAGGCAGATACGTAAAATTCTGCTAAAGTTATTCTGTGTGGTTTTCTGGAAGCCAACTTTCTTTGAGTACCATTCCTGTATTATCTCACGTATGGTTCTTTCTTATAGTGCGAAATGAAACACTGTTTCAAATAAATTGACTGCAAAACATTAAAGAAAGTCGTTCAGAATATAAAATTTTAATTATTGTGTAAGAAGATTTATTAGGGGCCAAGTCCCGTTTTGTGTATTTTATTATTTGAATGAGGTATTCCTCCTGGCCTCCGTGCCACTACAAGAGAGTTCAAGATGTATTTTAAGTGTTGATTGCCAAAGTGGACAGAGATGGCGAAGACTCTTCTGCGTCAGCCACATTGTCAATGCGTCACAGTTTTCTTGTTTAAGGATTACCTAATTTTTGGTGAATCTGGCTTGTATGTAATTCTGGTCATCGTGTGGATTTTTTATGGACCAGCTATGCTGTACCATGCCAGTGCAGACTTCTCTGAAGCATCTTCATCTTCACTGCTGCAGGAAATTGCTAAAGCTTTCCAACTAACAACTTATACCAAATTCTCAAGTGACGACTGAACATGCATTTTTCACTTTCATTACCAGACATTTATTGTATAACTGCAATTACAATTCAGTCCATTAATGTGACACTAATACATTCTCTCTCTATGAGAACTCAAACCAGAGCATTCTGATCCAACAGGAAAGAACTTGCCCCCCTTCTAACAGCCGTGTACCGCAAGTCTCTAGAGGAACGGAGGGTTCCAAATGATTGGAAAAGAGCACAAATAGTCCCAGTCTTCAAGAAGGGTCGTCGAGCAGATGCGCAAAACTGTAGACCTATATCTCTGACGTCGATCTGTTTTAGAATTTTAGAACATGTTTTTTGCTCGAGTATCATGTCGTTTTTGGAAACCCAGAATCTACTATGTAGGAATCAACATGGATTTCGGAAACAGCGATCGTGTGAGACCCAACTTGCTTTATTTGTTCATGAGACCCAGAAAATATTAGATACAGGCTCCCAGGTAGATGCTATTTTTCTTGACTTCCGGAAGGCATTCGATACAGTTCCGCACTGTCGCCTGATAAACAAAGTAAGAGCCTACGGAATATCAGACCAGCTGTGTGGCTGGATTGAAGAGTTTTTAGCAAACAGAACACAGCATGTTGTTATCAATGGAGAGACGTCTACAGACGTTAAAGTAACCTCTGGCGTGCCACAGGGGAGTGTTATGGGACCATTGCTTTTCACAATATATATAAATGACCTAGTAGATAGTGTCGGAAGTTCCATGCGGCTTTTTGCGGATGACGCTGTAGTATACAGAGAAGTTGCAGCATTAGAAAATTGTAGCGAAATGCAGGAAGATCTGCAGCGGATAGGCACTTGGTGCAGGGAGTGGCAACTGACCCTTAACATAGACAAATGTAATGTATTGCGAATACATAGAAAGAAGGATCCTTTATTGTATGATTATATGATAGCGGAACAAACACTGGTAGCAGTTACTTCTGTAAAATATCTGGGAGTATGCGTGCGGAACGATTTGAAGTGGAATGATCATATAAAATTAATTGTTGGTAAGGCGGGTACCAGGTTGAGATTCACTGGGAGAGTGCTTAGAAAATGTAGTCCATCAACAAAGGAGGTGGCTTACAAAATATTCGTTCGACCTATACTTGAGTATTGCTCATCAGTGTGGGATCCGTACCAGATCGGTCTGACGGAGGAGATAGAGAAGATCCAAAGAAGAGCGGCGCGTTTCGTCACAGGGTTATTTGGTAACCGTGATAGCGTTACGGAGATGTTTAATAAACTCAAGTGGCAGACTCTGCAAGAGAGGCGCTCTGCATCGCGGTGTAGCTTGCTCGCCAGGTTTCGAGAGGGTGCGTTTCTGGATGAGGTATCGAATATATTGCTTCCCCCTACTTATACCTCCCGAGGAGATCACGAATGTAAAATTAGAGAGATTAGAGCGCGCACGGAGGCTTTCAGACAGTTGTCCTTCTCGCGAACCATACGCGACTGGAACAGGAAAGGGAGGTAATGACAGTGGCACGTAAAGTGCCCTCCGCCACACACCGTCGGGTGGCTTGCGGAGTATAAATGTAGATGTAGATGTAGAATTCAAAAGCTTTCTTACATTACAATTGAAAAACATCATTTGTTTTTCTCCTAAGATATTCTATAATCCTGTTTACTCTGTGCGCACCTTCTGGGTCCATGGACTGCATACCAGATGCACAGACAGTAAACAGCACTCACTTTCCTAGCTTCCGCACACTGCGGCTACATCTTTCCTTGTATGCTCTCTCTCTGTCGGAACAGATATGGTATGCACAGTAGGCCTGTTGGTATATTTGACCTCTCTATTGAAACACTGGGAAAAATCTTGAGCTGGCATGACAATTCTTCATATAGCGGAACAGGACTTGGCCCACAATGTCCTGTTACATTACAGCACCCTTCATATTTACTTCCTAAATTTCTGAACTTGATGGTTAAATTAATTTGGTGTACCTCCCTATTTCTTAAGTAAATCATCATAAGTGACATTTCTTTCTATGAAGGAATTTATTATATTTCATCAAACAATAAAAACACTGAAGGTTGTCATTATCCTACAACACATTATTTAAAAAAGAGAGAGAGAGAGAGAGAGAGAGAGAGAGAGAGAGAGAGAGAGAGAGAGAGAGAGAGAGAGAAAGAAAAAACAGATGCCCAGCAGATTCAATTTAAGACTCTTGAAGAAATTTAGTTAATTTTTGATAAAAGTGACTTAAAAAATACTTGTTTGACTGATGCTTGAGAACTGCTCATCAGTCCGGGGTCCATCACTAGGTTAAACTAACAGAATTGATAGCGGATCCAGTAAAGAACAGTTGACAAAGCATGTGCACCCACAAATATGCACAAACACACACATTAGGTGTTTTGGTATGATGAATAAAAATAGATACAGAGGCAGGAAGACAGAGATCCCATGAAACAAGAAATCAGAAATTTTGATACGAGAATTTATTTAGGAATAGAGAGAGATACCGCAAGCAACAAATTCAGGACCTTAGAAAATCAAGATTACACAACCAAGATGAAATTTGCCGATATACGAAAACAGCCATCATGTTGCAGGTACGACGGGAGCAAAGGGAAAGTAATCTCAAGTTTAACAAGGCAGCCATTAAAGAGAAATGGAAAGTTTCAAGTAAACAATAATAAGAACATGATAAAATATTCTGAATTACACTATTTTGGAAACCAACTTTTGTTGAGTAGACTTTACATTTCATCGATTAAAGTGGCATATTACGCAATAAATACAGAGAGAAAATTATACAAATTTGAAGACTTTTTTACATGTTTGTGTAGTTCACAAGATGAATCAGAAACACAGACAGATTATAAAGAAAATAATGACACTGCATAGGCAGTCCCAAAACAAGATGTATAAAGTCATTTGAGGTATGATGAAACGTAATTTACTGAGAGATGATTATTCGAAGTGAACGTGATATGAGAAGAACTGGCAAACCTGTTTACATAATACTTAAAGGAAGAATACTACCCAAAACAAGAACAGTGGTATAATTATTGTACTTCACAAGATGGAAAAAAATAACTTAGGCTTAAGCCCCTTAGATGAAATGTACAATATATTAAAAAAGGAGATATCAGCAGCAGTAGAGAATGTTTTAAGAAAGGATACATGTTTATGCAATACAAGAATTAGGCAGATAAGGTTGCACTATTTGCCTCTAATGAAGATGAACTTAAAAAATGCAAGGAGCAACTTAACAGATCAAATCCAAAAGTAGGCCAGAAATCAATCAGAATTAGACTAAGATAACATATCAAAAATAAAATAATAGAAAGTACCAATGAAATCTTGGAATCCACATATGAATTTTAGTTTTTACGGCACCTCAAACAACAGTTAGTTACAAGGGTAAAAATAGCCTGGACCGCTTTTCATACAGTAAACAGTTTTCAATACAGAGATTCCAGCATGTGTAAAAAGTAACAACGGCACATGTTTGATACATAACTAAATACAGGATTAAAAGCTGAGTAATGGAAATGAGATACTCAAGCACTAAATATTCCATAGTGGACTGCTTCTGTAGTTGAATGGTTAGCATCACTGCTTTCAGTGCTGAAGGACCAGGGTTGGATTCCCAGTATCTCATGTGGTACCCAATATAGGCTGTCAACTCAGCCCTTGTGAGTAGAAATGAGGAGCTGCTTGGATAAAGAAGCAGTGGATTTGTCTATAGGCAACAACATTTGGAGGGATTGGCAATATGCTGATCACATGTCCCATGATCATAAATTGCTCCTCATACAGCCTTGTAGGCAGCAGTTGGCCAGTGAGAACCAGCCTAAGGCCTAATCTATAAGTGTTGTTAACATTAAGCATTCAGGATACTCATTTCTGTAACATCTTCAGTCATTAAACAGTTGACTTCTGTTGTTATAAACTGATATGGTTCTGAGCTACTTGTAATTGGGTACAGAGTTTGATATTAGTCCCATTTGTTTATGCTGCCTGTTTTATCCTAGAAAATCTGCATTACCATTCCTAAAATAACAGCAACACAAAAGTATATAAAAATATTAGCCCACTTTTGATATTTAATGACTTTTTGAAGTCCTGTAAATCCAGAAGGAAATCCGAAATTTTGCAGTTTCAAACTAATAGCTGACCATACGTTGTTGCCATCTTCATGTTTTGTTAGTGGTGGGCACGAAACGACATCCTGTGAAACATTACTAAATGCCTTCTCTCAAAAACTACCTAGTGTAGATTGTTGGAAACCCACTCATGATGGAAATATACTGGATCTAACGGCAACAAGTAGATCCGACCTCTTTGAGGATATCCACATCAAAACTGGCAACAATGATCAGCAAAGCACAAAGAAAAACTAAAACAAGCAGAAAGATGTCAATAGCACGCCATGAAAACTTTGTAACTCCATTTTGTTAAATTTTGCAGGTGGCGTAAGAACGGTTTCTTAAAAAACTACACTTATTCCCATAAATTAAGGATAATTGTAGAATGTGGTGCCACACATCGTGACAATATACAAAACTGGCACTAATAGCATAGGCACATAGGGAACACACACGACATTGCTTTTAAGTCCCCAGTATTGGTGATAAGTTGAGAAAACCGCCCCGAAACACATGTGCTACAAAACGCCACTGTTTCCTGCGCATGTACCCCGACGACAATTTGGGATATGATCATCATGCACAAACGTACACAGGCCGCGCAACGGGTTGGCACACCTGGATCAGGTGGTCGTGCAGCTGCTGGGGTATTGCCTCCTATTCTTGCACCGGTGCCTGTCGGACCTCCTGAAGTGTCATAGGGGTTTGAAGACTTACAGCGATACGTCAACCGAGAGCATCCCAGACGTGTTCAATGGGGTTTAGGTCTGGAGAACAGGCAGGCCACTCCATTCGCCTGATATCTTCTGTTTCGAGGTACTCCTCCACAATGGCAGCTCTGTGGGGCCATGTGTTATTATCCATCAGGAGGAAGGCGGGACCCACTGCACCCCTGAAAACGCGGACACACTGGTGCAAAAGGACGTCCCGATGCACCTGACCTGTTACAGTTCCTCTGTAAAAGACATGCAGTGGTGTATGTGCACCAATCATAATCCCACCCCTCACCGTCAAACCACAAACTCCATACACGTCCCTTTCAAGGACATTAAAGGGTTGATATCTGGTTCCTGGTTCACACCAGATGAAAACCTGGCAAGAATCACTGTTCAGACTATAGCTGGACTCATCCATGAACATAATCTGGGACTACTGTTCCAATGACCATGTACTGTGTTCTTGACACCAGTCTTTACAGGCTCTCATGTGACCATGGGTCAGTGGAATGCACTTTGCACGTCTCCGGGCGAATAAACCATGTCTGTTCAGTCGTCTGGAGACAACTGTTCCAGTGGCTGCGGTAAGGTCCCGAGCAAGGCTAACTGCAGTACTCCCTGGCCGTCTGCGGGCACTGATGGTGGGATATCGGTCTTCTTGTAGTGGTGTACACTGTGGACGTCCTGTACTGTAGTGCCTGGACACGTTTCCTGTCTGCTGGAATCGTTGCCATAATCTTGAGATCACACTGTGTGGCACACGGAGGGCCCGTGCTACGACCTGCTGTGTTTGACCAGCCTCCAGAGGCCCTAGTATTCTACTCATCATAACTTCATCAAAATGTGTTCTTTGAGCCATTTTCAACACACAGTCACCATTAGCACGTCTGAAAACATCTGCACACTTACTTGCTGCACTGTACTCTGACAAGCATCAACACACCTCTGCATATGTGGGCTGCAGCCAGCACCACTGTGCGACGACTACAGGTCAAATGTACCACATGGTCATACCCTGAGGTGATTTAAACCCGCAAACCGCCCACCAGAGTGTTGTTTCACCATGATTCAGCATTATCCTTAATTTATGAGCATAAGTGTATATAAAGTGATACAAGAAGTTGCTACTTGGGTAACTGCACAGTAGAAGCCTAGTTATTGACAGATTAGAGAAATTCATGCACTTTCAAATTTCTCTCTGATTATGGAGTTACTGGAATTAAGAGTTTCACAAACAGCTGGAGTTATGAGGTTTTAATTGCCTACCATTAATATATATTAGTACATTGGATTAAAAAAAAAGAAAAAAAATCTGTCGTATCACATCTCAATGAGAAACTTTAAAACTTTCAGCACAGGGAAGGAGTATGCAGAGGAACTATGGCTCAAGTTTAAAAGAATAATTGACCATTCACTGAATAGATAACCAGCACAAATGTTTGTTGGACGGATCCTCCATGGTCTACAGCTACTATAAATAAATTTCTAAAGAACAGGGATTACTGCATAATAGGAGTAAAAGCACAGGGCTACAGATAGATAGATGCTGAATGAAACTCATTTGGCTGTCAAGAGCAATGTCTGAAGCTTTTAATGACTACTGTAGCAGAATACTGTCAAATTATCTTTTACAAAACCAAAAGGAAAATCTGGTTGTTTGTAAAGGCTGTTGGTGGCACCAAAGTTAGTGTCCAGTCCCTAGCAAATGAGACAGGAACTGAAACTGAGGGTAGCAATGCACAAGTTGAAGTGCTTGACTTAATCTTCAAATGTTCCTTTACACAGGAAAACCAAGGAGAATATTTCCAATTTAATCCTCATAGCACTAAAGGTGAGTGAAATCAGTATTAGTGTCAGTGGTGTTGAGAAACAGCTGAAATCACTGAAATTGAACAAAGTTCCTGGGCCCAATGGAATCCCTATCAGATTTTGTACTGAGCTAGCTCCTCTTCTAACAATCTATAGCAGATGCTCCTCTGTCCCCCCCCCCCCCCCCCTCAAAAAAATAAATAAATAAATAAAACAACTGTGCCCAGTTCTTGGAAGAAAGCACAGGTCACATACTTCTACAAGGGTAGTAGAACTGATCCATGAAACTACCTCTTTGACATCGATTCATTGTAGAATCTTACAACATATACTGAGCTCAAACATAATCAGACACCTCTAACAGATCAATCTCCTCCATGCCACCCAGTATGGATTCCAAAAACATTAATCTTGTGAACTACAACTCAAATTTTTTTTTACACATACTGAAAGATTTGGTTCAAGGCCAGGTAGATGTAATATCTCTTCATTCCAAAAAAGTGTTTTATTCATTAATTACCACACCTATGCTTCTTGTCAAAAGTACGATCGTATGGGGTCTCAAGTGAAATGTGTGACCGGATTGAGGACTTTTTGGTACGGAGGAAGCAGCATCTTATCTTAGAGATGGCGTGTCATCATCAGCTGTAGGAATAACTTCAGGTGTGCCCAAGGTAAGTGTGTTGGGGCCCTTGCTGTTCATGTTGTATATTAACGAGCTTGTAGACAATATTAAAAGTAACCTCAGACTTCTTGCAGATAATGCAGTTGTCTACACTGAAGTACTGTCTGAAAGAAGCTGCATAAATATTCAGTCAGATCTGGACAAGATTTCAAAGTGGTGCAGAGGCTGGTAACTTGCTTTGAATGTTAAAATCTAAAATTGAGCACTTCCCGCAAAAAATTATATCTCATATGACTACAATATCATCAAGTCAGTATTGTAATAGGCCAACTCACGCAAATACCTGAGTGTAGGGATATGAAATGGAATGACCACATAGGCTCAGTCCTATGTAAAGCAGTGGCAGACTGATTTATTGGTAGAATACTGGGGAAGTGTAATCAGTCTACAAAAGGAGATTCCTTACAAATTATTTGGGTGGCCAGTTCTAGAATACTGCACAAGTGTCTGGGAACTGTGCCAAAAAGGATTGATAGAGGATATTGAACTTATAGAGAGAATAGCAGCATGAATGATCACACATTTGTCTAATCTGTGGGAGGATGTCGGAGATACTGGAAAAACTGAACTATCGTGAGAATCTATTAAAAGTTTCAAGGAAAGGCTTTAAATGATGATTCAAGGATAGACGGAAACTTGTGCTGATTCATTTTGCCTTCCAGAATAGCAATAGCAACCCGGTTATGTCAAGAAAATATTCCCAGGCCACAAAACTCCCTCCTCTGGCCTGGACCCTCCCAACAATTGTTACTTGGTGTTTATTTTCAGATGTTTCAAGCCGTAAACACCAAGAGTCATTTGTTCAATGTCGCATAAAATGTGATTCATATGAAAGGCCACCTGCCCGCACTCGGTGGATGTATAGTTGCAGTACTGGTATGCAAATTCCAGCCTCCATTGCCAATGAACAGCAGTCAGCATGGGGGTATGAATCAGGCACCCATGGAGGCTCATAGGCCACAATATTTGCTGAATGATCACTGAGACGATACTGTTGGCAGCCCCTTGGTTCATCTGAACAGTCATTTGAACAGTTGAA
This sequence comes from Schistocerca americana, assembly GCF_021461395.2. NCBI lineage: Eukaryota > Metazoa > Arthropoda > Insecta > Orthoptera > Acrididae > Schistocerca > Schistocerca americana. The sequence continues at coordinate 569,251,134 of NC_060119.1, read as the reverse complement.
CATTTGTTCAACAGCTGCAAAACTATTTGCCTATACACTTCTCCATAATTGTCCTTCAACCATCATCTATGGTTGGTGGTACAGCACAGTTGCACTAACTACAATTTTGTATAATGCCATTCTGCTGTGCAGAGTATACTTTAATAATAGAAGAATGTGAACAGTTTACAAACTTAGCAATTTTGGAAATGCTTCCACCATTCACCCAAAAGCCCTTTTGGATGTCATATATATCCACAAGCCATTTATCAGAGGTTATTGCACGATGACATCCAACATTGGCAATGGTCACATTATTGTTTGTTTTGCTTTAGGGCGCATAAAACAACTGGGGCATACGCGCCCAAGTGGAAACTATAGAACATGAACACAGAAAGGAGTTAAACGACTATACGTCAGTCCCAAGTCACATTATTGTGATTGGGCAATGTAACACAACTACTTGAAGCATAATTTTAATAATAACATTGTTACTAAAGGGTGAAACAAAGCAGCGTAATATAAACAACAGTAACTAACATATTACAATTATTTTACGATATAAGAAAAAGAAAGCAAGACATGATGACATCAAAAAATTGCTAGCATTCAGCAAAGAAGAAATTTCAAGATAGAGTTTTTACATGAAGGTTAATCTTGTACGCCCATCAGACATGTTGATGGATCACTCGATATAATTACACGTATTCACGATGAAGTCACTATGCGCAGTGCGAAAGAATATATAGACTGATGCCATGTTACGTTACTAAACACCTGCGGCAGGTTTAAGAGCTGCCACGGGCTGTCGGGTATCACTTGTCAACTAGCCGATGTTTAAAGCATTCTCTCTACCATGTCTACTAATGATAAGTTGATGACCCAGTGCTATGTGGTTTTCTCCTGGGCTGGGATTTGGACTTTGGAGTAATCTACTGACGATGTTTGGCTATCACAAGTTATTTCCCTGTCTGCCTAATGTGGGACTCTTTGCTCACTATTTGACCAACCATTGTGTTTTCAGTGAACAATCCCCAAATGTGACAGTATATGGGTTCACCTAGGGCATAGTTCGTACCCGTGTGCTTCCAGTCAAATCTACAAACTGCGTCCTGCAGCACTGATGTGAGAGTTATTCAGCAAACATATAGAATAGTGTACTGATAATGAGGAATCCATCTCCAGAAGTTTTTTGTTCTGTGTATTTCCAGAAGACTCAGGAACCATTATTTTCTGTGATGTAATTGCAAATACGTTGTGCTTAATGAAATTGTGTTGAAGCAGACTTACAACAGTTAGAACTTACCTGTTACCAGGGTCCCAGTTTGATTTATATTATAGACAAGTGCTGACATGAAGTCAGTGCCATCCTCTCCTATAACAAGACAGAAAACAGAATTACACACCAATCAATTAAGCAAAAAGACAAGGTCCTATGTTAGCCACTAAATATGCCTAACACAGTATGCTAAGCCAGTAATTACAAAACTTGTCACTGTTATGGAAATTTAATATAATATCAAGCCCCATTTAAAAATGGAAATCTGAATCTTGTAAAATTTTTCAACACAATTTTTCTTCCCTTAGAAAGAAGATTTGTGATAGGAGAGTATCTCAATAAGAAGCAAAGCTTTTGATCTAATTCAACCCACACTTTATTGTAAGAAACTGCACATTACTGAACATAAATATCTAAAAATTAACTTAACTTTATTTTCAGGTCTTTCTACATTTTGTGTGCGACAAAACATGCAATTTACAATTAAAATAGATTTTCTTTCAAAAGTGGAACTGTTTTAAAATCTGTGATTCAAATGTAAATCTTTGCCTTCATAGGCAGTGCTCTAACAACTGAGCCAACCGAGCACACCCCAAGGTTGCACTCTAAAAGAAAGATGTTTGGCAGACTGCAACTGATTTACACCACGAGGCTTGCTCTAGTAACTTGGCTGGAGGCGTGTTGTCCACAAATGGCATAAATTAAAAGTCTGAATCTCAGTCAAGGACACAGATATAATTATCAAGTAGTAACACTATTATGTAAGTAAGAGTTTTATTCTGGAATCAATCTCCAGGCTGCAACTAAGCCATTCTCCACTACATCGTCTCTTTCTCAATGATGCTATTCCACCAAAAAGTGCTGGAGACATCTCTTGAGATTCGTAAAGAGGTAATTCTTGACTGTAGGTTCCAGTCAATGTACGGGGTATGCTCAGCTGGCTTGGTCAATAGATAGGTGCCTGCAAAAGGCATAGATCTAGGTTCCAGTCCTGATCTAGTGAAGAGTTTTAAAATGGCAGAAAATTTCAAATTTTGTTAAAATTGAATGATTTATATATTCTCACGAGCAAGGGTTAAATGTCTTCCATTCTCCCAAGCTTTCGCCTGTTGACACAAATGTGCACATGCAACTTCAGTCTTATTTATCATGATCTATTTCATGTTAGATCAGTACCTTTCTTTTCGAAATCTTAGAAGAGAAGAATAAAAGAAAGGCAACTTGCTTTTGTGTAAGTTATCAGGGTATATCACAAAAATATTTGAAGGGATTGCAAGTGAACTAGGAAGAAATTCAACAGCTGAAAATTCTACAGTGGTACAGCTTAAAACTGTAGCTTCAATAGCTAACACACATTCATTCAGCTTTAAATCTACTACAAACACAAAACAACATATAACTAATATTAACACAAGATAGCTGTACATGGTTTTGAGGAGTCTTGCATAATAATATTAAAAAAAAATCTTATCAAAATCCTGACATAAAACGGCTACAGACATTGTTATACAAATAAGTTAAAAAGAAATAGAGGCATTCTGTTATAAAATTATTTATGTTTTCATGAGAAAATTGAATGTCTGTTACGTCTGATGTCAGGAAAAAGTCATGGTGACTCAAGGTTTAAATTGACCTTTACCAAGGGGAATAGCAGGCGGCCAGTGTCATGTTGGCCCCTGACCGGATCACCACATCGCTGAAAACACCAGGGCTAGGCTAGGCGCAACTCTAACCATGGAACAACACAGAAAAAAGAGGAAAAAAATCAAGAAAACAGATGGACACTAGGCAACACCGAATGTTATCACTTCCCCAAGCTAGGAAACTTACAAATAGCAAAAACAATAATGAATACAGGCTCTTTCAATTACATAAGCTGATCCTGGAAGTATTACGTTCTCATGAATATTGCATACCACTACAAAAATTGCTCCAAATGACATACATGGTTTCCCCAACTCTTGCTAGTGTTCAAGTTTATACTGATCCTGTTCTACCATTCAATTATAAGTACATAAGCAGCCTATGATCACTCTTGTGTACTGTACAAAACACTAAGATATTTTTGATGTAAACTGAAATTACAGCACCATAACACAACACTACATTTTCAGTATCACCAGACAATTTGATCTGAAAAATGTTCAGCCAAAATCTTTGATTGCTATTCCTACAGTAGCTTACAACAACAGGGAAATACTGGACTGTGTAAGGAATGATGGCACAATGATGTGAGGGTGGGAAAAACCACAAACTGTTTTATCCTTAATCTCCAAACACACAAATATAGTTTCAACTATATGTTCCATGAAGAATTGAAAAGTAAAGTTTTTATCAAATACCAGTATTCATTTCTGATTTTTAACACACACAAAGTTAGAAGAAGGATAAAGATGAAGTACTGAATTATTCAAAGTCAACAATATATTTCATAACAGTATGTGAGAAAGAAGATTGTCTATATTCATATGACAGTTGCATCAGCAGGTAATGAAGAAATAACAAGGAGCAAAGCATAAGTATTAGATACTCAAAGTCGTCGTGATTACAAAGGTATAAGGAATACTATGTATAACCATATGAAGTCAAGTAATCCTCTTCTTGATTTATGTTGGACAGATTTGAGGAAAGAATTTATAAGAAAATCATTTTTAATATTTTAACACGAATGTCCATTTCCCAAAGAGAACACAGTCTGAAGATATTGTCAATTTTTTATGGTTTGTAATTCAGTTTTGATTTCTTCCATTATAGGAAAGAGATAATGAAAATACAATTGGGGAAGCCAGGTAAGCCATAAATACCTTAAACTACACATAATGCTTAACATACTCTGATATTTCTAGTATGTGTTTAGTAATTATACAGCAGACTGGTGTCTTGTAGCTGCAACAAAAACCCACAATTTCAGAATTTCATGGGACACATTATGACACGTTCAGTATGCCATTCTTTTAGTACTGTGCAATGACATTTACACAATAGATTTTATTACCAGAATGGTCCAATGAAATTCCTGGACTGTGACAACAGTTCATTCATTCCAAATAGCAAACAATATGTTTATATAGTATGTTCTGTGTCATGTAAATGTCATGAAGTAACCTTTTATATTGGTGGTGGGACACCACTAATAATAATAATAATAATAAAAACCACATGCACGTGCACGCACGCACGCTTGCGCTCATGCGCACACACCAATCAAAGCTGGCAAAATTAACAACCTGCAGTCAATTATGTGTGCATTAGAAACATTTATGACACTCAAAGTGTTACAGCTTGTGATCCAAGTCTACAACACAAAGACACAAACTGAACATCTTTTCTCCTTTTAAATACTTCAAGTTTTCATTTTATTCATTAAATAATGGTTTTGGGCAAATTTCTGACTATGCGAACAAAATGTCTCCTAGAAAATGAACTCCTTGTTACCAGTCACTTCACTTCAAAATTTCTGCTTTGCAGTACTAGTCATGACATTTCAAATAATTTACTCTTACTTTTGAGTGCATCAAATTTATGTTGTATATTTCACTATGGATATGTGCTTGCCTAAATCTCGATGTCAAGTAAATTTAATTACAGTTACAGTATATGTAACGCACATTCGATGTTAAGAACTTAACTTCCCGCCCCCTATTTTAAGGCATTATTACATCTGTAGTTCTTCCAGAAAATAAGATTGTCTAAAGACTACTGCAAGTTGAAAATCTTATTCTTGTGTCTGTGAATAGATGACTTGTACTAATCATATGTGGCTACTGTGGACTTTGTAAATCTGTCACACGTGTAAGCAATAAAGTGTTCAATCACTCTAGCTTGTCCCTGGAAGTTTTCCCTAAATATGACAAGTAAAATTATTTGTGTTACGTTACAAACTGCTGCTAAGCACAATGAATGAGTGTCTGCCTAACAATATCATTTACTGCATATGATAAATCATATTAAAATGAACACTACATGGTGGTGTACCTCTCTCTTACTGCGGTCTTTTGCAGTGACACGCCACATTCACTTAGGGGTATTGTACCCTGTCACTAAAAAGATCCTAACACTACATTGGGTTATTACTTGGCACTGATATTAGAAAGCGTAGCATTTACATAAAGTATAAATAAGAGTATAATTAAAATTATTTATACAGTCACCCTCCACCCCCCCTTTTTTCTCTCACCCCACTTTTGCTTATTATGTACAAGTTTTTGTGACCAAAAGCTGTGAATTGTCTTCTGTATACGGTATTTATTAAAATGAATCAATACTTTCGAAGAAATTTAATCCCCAGTAATTTATTTTAAAAAATCGATCAAAGTTGAGAATTCTGCTCAAAACCATGTGCAGACAGACAGTGCCAAGAACAATAAGGTAATGCACAACATAGTCCTATCAAAGTAATTAATTATGATCAACACAAAAGAAGGCACAAATGAAGTTCTATAAGTGTAACACATTTCATTTGTTTTTGATGAAGCTTGAGAGCATCAAATGAAATTGTGCACTTTGAACTGATAATGTTATCTCGCGTATAGGAGAAATATGAAAGTGTGGGAAAGATATGTAGTGGGGGAGACACTGTGCACTTTAATTGGAATGGTCTTTCGCTACACTTTTTTTCTTTCACTGTACTTGGACTTAAGCATCCAAAACAATATTAAAACCACATGCAGGACTGCAGGCTGAAGTACTGCTACTTTTGGCTACTTGTCTATTTCAAGTATACGCTCATGGCAGTAGATATATCAATATTCACAAAAATAAAATGAAAAATCAAATGCTGAATGCCAGGAGAGCTAAGAATTCACAGATGAGCGAAGCTTGTAGTTGCCTGGACCGTGTACCCCTAACCCCTTTACCTGTGTCACAATCTGGAAACATAAAAAAATTACGAATTGTCTTCAGTTAGCGATCACTGTTTTAATACCTAATTTACACAATTATAATCTATTTTTAAATATGTCTATGTATCTAACAATACATCCGTCCACTTAATGCATACAGCAAAAGCATTTGTAGCCATTATTCTGCACTCAATACGTAAACTGTCAATCTACTACTTATGGGATTTTTATAATCATTATTATTTATTCTACATAACATACACTTGTGGAAGTGTCGTCTCTTCTGTATCCTCAAGTAAAATAAAGTAGTGATAGGCATAGTGTGCTTTAAAGACAATGTTGTTCATCTGTATAGCAGTGACAAGTGCAGAGTTAGGAAATCTAATATGTAACACTGACGATTACTATGAATTCTAAGCTTGCATATATAACAGTGAGCAAACTATGTTAAAACATGGACTAAAATTAAAGTTACAATGGACATGGATAATGATTGTAAGAACTTGTAAGAACTCTTAAGCACAAATACGTCCTAGAAAGTTAAACTAAAGTTCAGTTCATTAAGAGATAATCAATGTAAAAATGCATTGATTCACTACAAATTTCAGTGAAGTATCCTTTACTTTAGATTGCTTAAAGACATTTACCAGTATGCAAAAACTAACAAGCACAAACATATCAGATACGAAAAGTTTTTTCTGTAATCACTGCTTAAGAACACTATTTAAAACATACTGATGTCAAGTGCAAAAGGGGAAGTAAACAAGTCCACATAATTTCATTGCTTGTGGCAGCCGATTATCAGTTAAGAATAGAACAGGTGTAGCTCAGACACTGCGACCAGAATGGAAAGTAATGAACCTGAATTTATTAGCAATAGTACCCAATTCTCGAATTAATACTTTTTTATAAAATTGTCCAACAGAAAGTAATTATGAAAAGATCTGTCTTTCTTCCTGCACAGTGTATTACCCCGAAAAAATATACTGGGAACATATGCTGGTTAGAGCATGGATGTTGAAGACTTTTTTTGGTCAAAGAGTTTGTTAGGACATAAAGGAAACAGAAGAAACAACCAACATACGTCAGTTTTCTTTCAAACAATATGTGAACTGAATGCCAGAAGCAGAAACAGTAACACAATTTGGAACATGCCCTAGAGTTCAGTCATCAACATGCCTCATATCCACAGTTGCATACGGCAAGAAATTACAATTCTGTACACAGCTTGTTAGGTGATAACAAACATGGAGTATGGGATTTTATAATGTATGCAAAGGAACATGTCAGAACCTAGTAAGATTATCATAAAGCCACCCTATCTGCTCCAAAAAATTGCTGAACATGTGTGTTTAGAAGAGTGCAATGTACAGTAATCAAGACAAACCCTTTCCCCATTAACTGACTGTCCCATTAACTTGTTTTTATATTACAATAATTAAAACATTCATATGATCATCAGTGGAAAAAACAATTGTTTGTAATGTTCTGTGGATTTCCTCCCACCTAGAAACATGTGAAGGGGAAGATAGGGTTAAAAGCAGGGTTATCAAATCTTTATCCTAAATTAAAGAAACCATCAGCTTTATTTTACCTCTTTTGCTGCTCACATTCAACTCCATTTCAAGAACCAGATGATTATGTTACTGACTATGAATACCGGCACATGTCCAAATTTAGTAGCAAAAAATAAGTTTGCAGCAATAACAGAATGCTTTCAGAGACTCCATAATCATGGTCAGTACTCTACTTGCCACAAAGTAATAGATGACAATCCACAAAATTGGCTCCAATTGATACAGATTTCCAAAATTCTTGGGATTCACCTATAGAAAATGCAAACTTAAAGACATGGTCACTGGAGAGATCCAATATTGTAGCTTTCCTATGAAAAATGCCATCACCAGAACAAAGGAAACAAGACTCACTGTGTCACATACGATCACAAAAATACGGGCTACTAAAAGTGCAAGACTAATATTTTCTTCCCCCAACTCTACAGAGCTCAGGTTTAAACAAGTTTGCTTTTTATCTACAACATGTTTTAAGGGCAGTCATGTCTTCGTGATGTGTGTTATAATTGCGAGAAAAAAGAAGCAAAGTTTAATTTTTTACTACCATAAAAAAGGTGTAGATGAAGGAAGTTAGACATAAAATGCACCTTTACAACCAGCTAGGCAACACACACATCTTTACAGACTCTTTGAACTAACAACATAGGAGCAGAAATGGACCTTCACGTGGTGACATTCTCCTTTCACTCCTGCCAAACCAACAAAGGAGAAGATAAGAATACATAGGAAATGAAATCTCTGATTTAAAAGTTACATTATCAAAATTAAAGACATGCAGTATTTGCTTGAGGAAGAAAGATTAGTTTTCAGTATCTCATCCGTGAGTACATCATTTGAGATTATGAAGAAAATCCGTAATGTCCTTTTCACAGTTGTCATGCTTTCTTGGGAATTCAATTCCACAATTCAAACATGAGTCTGCTATTATACCCATTGCAATATCTCTCAAATGGTTCGAATGGCTCTGAGCACTATGGGACACCTGAGGTCATCAATCCCATAGAACTTAGACCTGCTTAAACCTAACTAACCTGAGGACATCACACAAGGCCATGCCCGAGGCAGGATTCGAACCTGCGACCATAGTGGTTACGCAGTTCCAGACTGAAGTGCCTAGAACCACTAGGCCGGCCAATATCTCTCACATTTTGCTTGAAGCAGTCACTGAATATGCCTCAGTGGAAGACTTAAGTTGTAAGATACCCACACCAAAAATTCGGAAGAAAATTACCTTCAGTGGGAAGACAACCAATAAAATTTCATAGGATGTATTAGTAATACTTCAAAAGACTTTTATGAAAGTTAATCTGTGGATGAACGTCACACTAGTCCAAAACAGAACAATTTACATCACCCTATTCAATTCCCTTTCCCATAACTTATCTCATGGTAGAAATAACTGTAAACATAATGACTTAATAAATTCCAGATGGCACTGTGTGTGTGTGTGTGTGTGTGTGTGTGTGTGTGTGTGTGTGTGTGTGTGTCCGTCCAAATTAATCAAAAATTTCTGTGAGTATTCTGGTATAAGGGACTGTCTCTGGAAGCTTGTTACAGAGTAGTAAGGTAATTATAATTCAGTTTGTTACACCAATTTGCGAACTTGAGGGCGAAGAGTACGGTGGACATTACTCTTGTAAACATCAAATACCAACGCGAATGGGACAGATTTGTTGACAAGGAAGACACTATACACACCATTAACATTTGTACTGCTCTGCAGCTACTTCCAGTGTAATACAAAGAAAAAGTGGGTAATAAAGCAAATTAAATGTAATTACTCCATTAGGCTACTGGAGGCCAAGGGGATCTGATACCAGAATACTGTGTGTATCCCTAAACACTGTCCAAAATTTCATAGAGTTAAGGTTGAATCTGTATATATTAAAATGACAGAAAGTTTGAATAATGGAGATATGGCTGCTATTCACCAATATTGTTTGGTCACAAAGATTGATGGGTTTGGTTTTCCTTCCTATTCAGGTCTTTTTCTTTCTTTGTTTTTTTAATACAGCTGTAATCTTCACTGGCTTTTCGTTGTTCAACAAAGGCAGTGCTGCAGTATTGCAAGGATATTAACAAGGTACATATCCCATTCAACTCAGCAAATTAATCTCCAAGTTACTACTTTTGTTCATTGTAATATAATTCATTAGAAGAATTTCCAAGTATTGTAAGATCTTTTACAACAGTAAAGTTATGCACAAACATGTCGAGCTGGATGAGTATGGCTATAAATACCTAAACTTCACAGAAAGTATTCTTTCATACTTCAAAACAATTTAAAGAAGCAGAATGGCAAAAATGCATCTTAAACGTGAACCAAAGAACGGAAAATGTGTCAAAGGATTTCAGTACAGCACTTACTACATCACTGATAAAATACTTACATCTCAGTGTCACTTCCACAATCAGACAACTATAAACAAAATATCAATTCATTTATCAGTGGAAGTTTTCTGTAGTGTCTAGATTTTATACTTACATTCTGCTGTTCAACGGAGACTATGATCATAGACTCCTTTATGGGGAGAAAGGGGGCAAGATTTCTGTTGCTTGTGCATTATATGTAAAGAACATCATTATTGAGTAGTACATAGCGACTACAAATGCATATTTATATTAAATGTTCTATTAACAATCGTTCTATTAACAATCCAGCAACTGCGTATCTGTCTTTTTCCTATGCCTACGAAAATGACTTTCGTTGTCTTACAACACTGCAAGTTGAATGTTTATTGAAATTTATAACCCCTCGAAGTATTCAAGGTGTGGAGTACGAACGACAATGTGATGAAGAGTAGGATACAATATTTGTTATTTTTATTTATAGCCTACATTGGACATCTTATTACTTCAACAATGAATATAATGGACAAATCTTTAATGCGCTACAATGGCACCGAGTTTCATTTCCTAAAGTAGACCGCAGGTAGAGTTTTTATTAATATTCAAACAACTGCTTGTGTACTATTATTTCCTCTGATTTTCATCAGCACAAACCTTGTTTCAAAAACACTTGGGACACCAGAATTCACCACCAACACCTGTGGCACCCTTAAATTATTCTAAGTTCTCTTTTTTTTCCTTTCCCTTGCATTAACATTAGAAAATACGTAAGCAATTTGGCAAAACTGTTGCCGTTATTTAAATTCTTGCACATTCACACAATCACACACTCAGTCAAAATTTTGTAGTCCTTTAATAGTACAAGATTGGATATTAGAAATGTTTCAAAGATACTAAAGATGATGTAAACATTATATATATATCTATATTCATTGGAGCTGTTTTAATCTTTCTATTGGCAACCTCATGTGATCTGACACGACATGATATGGAAGAAATGTTATATGCACTGAAGAAGCCTTACACTTTGTTTACATGTGAATAAGGTTTCCATTCATTACTACAACTCTAAGAATACATTGTTAGAATGGAAGTACAAAGGCATAACTTCAGCAGTGAAGCAAAGTGTCACAGTCACTATCACAGCACAATTTTGATAAGCCATGACACGGAAACACAATGGAGAGACAAAAAGGAAAGTTAAAGAAAAAAAAAAAATTACAAATAAAAGTTATCCTACAATATTCTCAATAACATTCTGTTTTGTGTGTTACTGTGACTTCATACTGTGACGCTGCCCATGAAGTCAGCTAAGCATGGTGTTCAATAAAGAATTTGTAACGCACAGAACTATCTGTATTTCCAACAAATATCTTTGGCTCATACACAAAATGTTCTTCAGACTGCCATGAAAATGCACTGTGACCTTTCCTGTTCAGCACAGATTAGTAGAATTTTGAGTATTCTTCCATTCATTCCTGCCACATTAGCTTCACACACTTATTTGCTTCTGTGCTACTTTCTGTTTGAACTGCACTGCCATATGGACCAAGTTTTGTAAAATTGGCAGTCTCATAGTGTATACAGGGGATGGATGACTAAGACATTTGCTCCAGTTGTTAATACCAGGTGATCAAAAAGTCAGTATAAATTTGAAAACTTAATAAACCACAGAATGTAGATAGAGAGGTAAAAATTGACACTCATGCTTGGATTGACATGGGGTTTTATTAGAACAAAAAAACAAAGTTCACAAAATGTCCGACAGATGGCACTGGACAGCAAAACGTCAGTGACTGCACATGACAATCGTGTATAAAAGGAGCTGTAATGAGAGAGAGAATCAGATGCGCGAGCAGTCGCAGCATGTTGACGTTACCTGAGAAGGTGCTTTTAGTGAAGCTGTATTATCAGAATGGGGAATGTGCTAGTTGAGCATTACGATCCTATCACCATAGGAACGGGATTCGAATGGGTAAAGGTCCATTGACAAATGCAGCTGTGGCGAGAATGATTTCGAAGTTCGAAGCCACGGGTCGTTTAGACGATAGACCCTGTAATGGCCGATCGAGCGCGAGGCGTAATGCTGCCAAGACAGTTCAGGAAGAAATGGAGACTGTAGCGGGTTCATCTATGCATGGGGAAGTCGGCGCTCATGCAGTAGCATGTCGCACCGACATTCCATACATTACTGTTTGGTTGGCACTGAGACATACCCTCCGATGCTATCTGTACAAAATACATCAGCATCATGAACTGTTACCTGGCGATTTAGTGAAGTGGAGGGCATTTGCGGTGTGGGCATTTCAAAAGATGGCAGAAGATGACGATGGTTGAGTAACGTGTTGTGGACCGACAAAGCTCATTTCACGCTCCGACGGGTCTGTCAACGCCCACAACTGCAGAATTTGGGCTACCGAAAATCCTAGAACTGTCATGGAAACTACATTGCATGACGAGAAAGTCACGGTATGGGTTGGATTTACCACATCTTCCATTATCGGACCTTTTTTCTTCAAGGAAATGCATGATTCTGGTTTTGTAACTGCTACCGTGACGGGTTAGAGGTACACCGATATGTTACAGAATCGCATCATCCCCAGCCTGGCTGATAAACACCTGCTGGAACGTACTATGTTTATGCAGGATAGCGCTCCACCCCATATTGCCAGACGCGTGAAAGGTCTCTTGCGCGCGTCGCTTGATGATCGTGTGCTCAGCCGCCACTTTCGTCATGCTTGGCCTCCCAGGTCCCCAGACCTAAGTCCGTGCGATTACTGGCTTTGGGGTTACCTGAAGTCGCAAGTATACCGTGATCGATCGACATCTCTAGGGATGCTGAAAGACAACATCCGACGCCAATGCCTCACCATAACTCCTGACAAGCTTTACAGTGCTGTTCACAACATTATTCCTCGACTACAGCTACTGTTGAGGAATGATGGTGGATATATTGAGCATTTCCTGTAAAGAACATCATCTTTGCTTCATCTTAGTTTGTTATGCTAATTATTGCTACTCTGATCAGATGAAGCACCATCTGTCGGACATTTTTTGAACTTTTGTATTTTTTTGGTTCTAATAAAACCTCATGTCATTCCAAGCATGTGTGTCAATTTGTACCTCTATCTACATTATTCCGTAATTTATTCAGTTTTCAAATTTATACTGACTTTTTGATCACCTGGCGTAACTGATCAATAACCTTGCCTTGGATTTAACTCTGCAAGCTTCATTAGATATATCAACTGAATAACCAAAAACTTTCACGTAGCAAGAAGTAGTTTTCTAGGCACCAAAGTCCTACAAAATATTTCTCAAATATGACTGGTTGTGTTTATTTATCTGTATTACGAAAGGTACCCATTTCATAGAAGTAACAAACAAGCGCATGTTCCAAGATTCACATACATTTGATAAATCTCTCTTCAACTTGACACGAGTGAGTGTAAATTTGATCAAACTTCTCACACTCAGTGTACAAGATAATTATCACATCTAACTACTTTCATTATCTTTGGATGTCTGCTGTAGCACAATTTCTTTTCTTTTTTGCCATTTCATCCCGTAAAGTTCAGCAGTAGTGTGATTATATTTATATCTTGATGATGACGCGGTCCCATACTCCAAGGAGCATAGGGGACGATGTGGGAGACCAGCACCGCCAACTAGGCAAGGTCCTAGCGGAGATGGTTTGCCATTGCCTTCCTCCGACCGTAATAGGGATGAATGATGATGATGATGATGATGATCATGAAGACGACACAACACCACCCAGTCATCTCAAGGCAGGAAAAAGTCCCTGACCCCGTCGGGAATCGAACCTGGGACCCCATGCGCGGGGAGCGATAACGCTACCACGAGATTTTACCTGCTACTTTTCTGCAGAGAAAGGGTAATTTTTAAACAGCAGACATTACAGGGTATGCTCCCCCACTGCAGCAAATCTACGTAACAACCTTCTTCCACTAGTTTATAACAGTCAATTTGCCCTTTTTAAATACATAAATTTCTAGCTCCTCAACTATATGGCAACTGTTTACCTTTATTTCTTCCATTATTTGTATTTCATTCAGAACTTTACAGTACTGCACCAATCTCTTCATATTCAACTGAAACTGTACACGGATGTACACTTGAATCACATACTGTTAGCACATATGAAAAACTTTCTGCACAATTGGAACATGTAACAGGATGTGACAGCCTATTATTCTCAACTTATTTTTGCAGCAGCACTTGTATGCTGTGCAATACTGCAAGTGATATTTTAACTCTCTGCTTCAAGAAAGATCTTATATATTCCAGCTTATTGCAAATTACAGAAATATATTCCGTGTGTGTGCGTGCGTGTGCGTGTTGGTAGCCTGGTTGAGAAACTCAAGACAACGCCAAAAACTTAGTCGTGAATCTGCACTGTGAATCATAACTGGCCTCTGTATAACATATCTTACAAATCTTGATGTATGTAAAAGTTTCAGCTTCATTGTAGTTAATATTTCAGTTGCCTCAAAAACTGTCTAGATGACCAGTTTCAACACTCTAAAGAGAGATTTATCAGGCTCAACAGGGTCACTCAGGGAGAAACAGCGATGATTTAAGCTACATCCAGTACAACTGTTTCATAATCCGTATGTAAAGACAGCAACTTCTTTTTTCACCAACATCACTGGAATGAACACTGATTTGCTGATCAATGTAGAAATTAGTTATTAATGAACAATATTAAATACCATTGTCTTCAACGCAGAGATTTTGTTTCAAAATCTGAGTTTGTTTGTGACAGCTTTGTGTATTACACAGTAATGACATTGAAATATGGTTCTTTTCCTGTGCTATCTAATCGCTGGCAAGGGACCCCTTGGGTGCAAGATCACAAGTTTAATCTTTTGTAAGACTCGTTTGAAAATGTTGTATTAACAATGACAAAAAATATTAGCTGCTAATAACTCCCCAACTGCATCAGGAGGTCAACAGAAAATGAATGCCCAAGAGGTGCACAGGTCAACATTCTATGGGATGTATATATTACATTTCACAAAGTGGACCTCGTCAACCTTTCAGAAATCAAAACAAACCATTAACTTGCATCACAAACACCACATGAAAAATGGCTCACCAGAGTGATCACAAAGATTCACATCATGAAGATCAAAGGCAAAACCCTTGGGAGTTACGAACTGTGCATGACATTCAGCCAGATATTCACTCTCACAGAATGCATATAGAATATTGGTGTAACAGGGTGATGAGAACTGACTGAATGTGAAACAGTTGCTCATGGACCTTACTGTGAAACTGGCTATCCTTCAAGATGTAACAATAGATAGTGCAATAATATAGGCATGGAATTGTGGTTCTAGATGGCATGAATTGCAATGTTACACACTTTTCAGAAGGAATAATCTGCTCTGAAGGAATATGATTTTTCTACACAAACCAGGAATCACGCAAAAGCAAGTTTTTTGAGCAGCTATTAGCCAAAAACAGTGCTCAAACCACAGATTTAGTTCTTATATGCGCATTTTTCCATTCTTGCTTGCTGTTATGTAAATATCCCATATTGCCCTAATGAGTTCACACACACACAAAAAAGAATCGTAGGAGGGAAATGCACCTACGACTTCTCGTAGCACAATAAATAATTTTCCAGCCAATTTACCACACAGATTAACAGTCAGTATAATTGTATATAACTGTACTAACGCATTGATGTTAGTTGAGCTTGATAGAGCTCTCTTGGTACTCTTCTCAAGTTCCAGTGTTCCTTCATTTGCACTCCTTCTTTAATGCTGATTGGTCTTATCTCGTCTACAAATTTTTGGGTGAATTCTGCAGTTTACTGTGCACTGTCAAACTGATGCTTTGTTTGAAATTATGTTACCTTACATCTGCCAATACTGTAGCACTGTTTTAATTTATTTAACTATCTACTGCTACCCTGGAAATCACTGTAAGCTATGTTATGCGTAATTTGATGAGCATAATGCAGGAGGTCACTATTATGCACATCCTGTACATTGTACGAGGATCTTTGAAGCGCATGAACAACAGTTTTTGTAACAAATTTGCCTTTCCTCCCTCTAAAATCCACAGTTTTTCTCATGCACTACATGGTCATACTGCTGTGGACTTCTTTGAAATCTGTTCGTAACTGTTTTTTACTATGCTTCGGATGATCATCCATGTACATAATTATGTTTGGTACCTACTACTTGGAAAATGATGGTTGTTTACTATGTTTCAATGGAGATGGGATTTTTTACTTTGTCAGGCAAAGACCGTGAACTACATGGCTGAACACCTGTTTCAATACCACTTTCACTTCTTAAGTAAATACCATCATTTTACTCATGTACACTGCCCACACAGTCAAGCAAATACAACAACACATATTCCCCTGACTCACCTTGCAGTAATGCTAACATTTCATCTGCCGCCTCTTTCTCACTCAGTGAAATTCCTTGGGTTCCTTTCCGTGTGAAATGTCAACTTCTGCAACCGTTAGTGTTGATATAATTCAAGTTTGCTTTGTTTATTGTTGCCATTGCTTTGTATCAACAACACTCGCACTGTAGCACTCTTGAGTTACTCATTGACTAAGCAGTTCAACTACACCCTGTAGCCTCATGCTGTGATCAGAATTTAATACCTCTAGTCACACCCTCGGTCGCCATTAGCAGCCAATATTATGGTTGTATGGTAGATATACATAGGGCATCCAATACGGTAAACATCATTGTCCTTTTGGCACTCAAGGGGGGTTCCTTGTCAGAATTATAAGTATGCTCTCTTCCTTGTCTTCAAAATTACAATTTGTGACATTGTTAAGTTGTGAAATTTAATCAAGCACCAGTGTATTCATCATAAAAATACCTGCTGAGAGTTTGAAAAATAATGCTTTTTCTTGGCAGCCCGCTGCTTCAAGACAATAAGCAATGCAAAATGCGGTGGCACCGGCATGCAATCAGATAGTTACATTGCAGATGTATACAGATTGTCAAAGTACCCACTCACAACCTCAATACATTTAGCTGCTTCTCTCTCTCTCTCTCTCTCTCTCTCTCTCTCACACACACACACACACACACACACACACACACACACACACACACACACACACACACAAACAAACTTTACTATTTCTTTCTAAAGCTAGGAAAGTTCTCATTCTCTTTCGTGTCTGCCTGCTGATGACTCAAGTTTTTGCTATTTGGTGAATGGGCCCATTCACCCCTAAATTATTTTAATTAAAATAACTGTAATGTAAGTATAATTTTGACATAAGACGTAGCATGTTCCTTTTTCTTAACTACCACCACTGCTGCTGCTGCCTACTGCAGTCCTAGACAAGCATCATCTATCCCACCAAAGGCAGGGCTACTTGTGAAAGCAGCCATGAGATATACAAACTAAGCTGCAACCACTGTACTGCATTCTACGTTGGCATGAAAACCAACAAGCTAGCTGTCCCCATGAAAGGCCACCAACAAACTGTGGCGAAGAGACAGCTGGACCACCCAGTTACTGAACATGTTGCCCAACACACTATTCTTCACTTCCATGACTGCTTCACAATCTGTATCATCTGGATCCTTCCCACCACTAGCTTTCTTGAACTACACAGGTGGTCCCCTGCAATACATCCCACATTCCCATAACACCTCTGGCCTCAGCCTTCACTAATCCCTGTACTTCTCCTACCTATCCTCTTCCTGCTCCCACTCCAGCACTACACAGCCTTCTATTCGGCCAACACACCCACTAGTCCCTCTCTTTTTTTCCCCTCCCCTACTTCTTTTCTTTTCTGCTCCCCCCCTCCCCCAACTTACCCACCCCTTAAACCTCACAACTGCACCTAGCAGCCCTACCATGTCTCTGTCCGCTCCTAGTCAGCAGTATTCCCTCCTCCCACCCTTAGCCTGTTATCCTTCATCCTTCCCACCCCATCTACCTATCTACTTCCTTACCTCCACCACCCAGACTGCAGACTGCTTCTTCCATTAGGGGCAGCTGCTCAGTTTGGCCACTGCATGAAGACAGTGCTCTGTGTGTGTGTGTGTGTGTGTGTGTGTGTGTGTGTGTGTGTGTGTGTGTGTTCTACAGTAGGCGGCCTTTTGGCCAAAAGCTCCAGGTATAGCAGTCTTGTGTATTTCTGCCTGCGATTCAGCACCTCCTCAGTATGGTGAATAGCAATCTATCCCTTTTATAATACTGTCATTTTTCTCACTGAGTTCATATGGTTCACGGAGTGTGCACAAGATCAGTCATGTGGGAAAAGTATTTCACTTTTCTTCAGGTATATTCATATTAGCAAATCTTACTTCAGTTTGAGCTTCCAATATTTTTCTTCTATATCAGCCATGAAATTTGTAGGTAGAGATTGCAGTAATGACTATTGTGTACTGACGGTAAGGTTTCAATGAACCGGTGGTTGCAGTGTTTCACTAATGGCTTTCAAAAGAATTGTTTCATAGCAATACCCAATTAAAGATCATGGATAAACAAATTATCAGAAATGTTGCACTTATACAAAACATGAATGGGGTCAGCAAATATCATTAACAGCTCACTTAACATCAAAAATGTATATATCATCACATAATTTGCACGCAGGCATGATGTCATCAACCAGCCAATGACATACTGGATATACACCCAGCAAACACACCCATGTTATACGGAGCAACTCTGGTGAAGTCTGTGTACAATAGTAACAGAAAATCAGTAGTTTTATCATTTCATGTTATAGTCACAAACCCAGTGAAAATTTATGGTTCCAACCACAGAAGCCAACATTCTTACTGCAATATAAGTTCGAGGAGGGGGGGGGGGGGGGGGTATGAATCCATTTTCCTTCCAAAAGAATGTTCTGGTGTCATCTTTCCTTCGACAATACCCAAGTGTCTGAGGACCTCAAAAGCAATGCTTGGAGATAAAAAAAAGTAATCAAGAGGACATGATGTTTGTATTTTAACCAACCAGTTACATGTGATAATCAGAGCACACAGGTGTGATTTATTTGAAGAAAGGTGGCCACTTTTCTTGTGGTTAAATGAGAGTATCTACTGGAAACAGACTACACAATTTTAGTGCTTCAATAAATATTTTATGTAATCAGCATTAAGATGGTGTAAAAGCCGAGTTAAGTGTCAAACCAACCTTGCACACCACAGAACAGAAAAAAATATTGCTCTCAACTTTACAACTACTATCAGTAATCTGAGGGCAGAAGGCTTGCGAACAATCTCAGGTTGGTTTATTATCTTTCACCCTTTATTTTCTGCTACATGGCTACCAACCATCAACCCCCAGATGTCAGTGGTAAAACCATTTTCAGCCATGAGTAGTTGTGGCTGATCCTCATGGCTGACCTGAAAGTGCTTGACTCATGCAAATGCAAACAATCTGAAAATATTCTAACAAAATGGAAACAATTCAACAGTTATAATTAGAGTGCTACCGCACACATTTAATTCTAAGACCGGTGGTGAACAGATATTTCACATCAATGGCACAAACTGATTTGACTTCCAACTCACAACACAAGCTGAGACACGGAAAAGTGCACAAACTTCCCTTCAGAATACAACTGGGTTATTACATGAAAAATATGTTGAACCTAACCAGTTACTGCAACCAGATTAAAAAGAAAAGCTTTCATCTGCACTACCTCCTTTAACTACCTTTCCTGTAAGCATACCAGGGCTGCGACATTAACAAACAGAACAAAAAGACAAAGACACACACACACACACACACACACACACACACACACACACACACATTTTTAAGCAAATGAAGACTGGTGAGATCAGGCATCCAGACACAGGAAGAAAAGTAACCAAAATCATGGGCCAATGTATCTCTCCTCCCTCCCTCCCAACCTCCACCAATTCTACGTTAATATGGTGGCAGACTAATCTGTAGCATAACTTGGAGGTGTAGGTTACATTAGAAAGTAACAATTCTGTTATTGTGAGGGAAATACAGGTTGTGGTAACAAATTTATCTGTACAGTAGCCTGGTGTCTAAATCTGCACGATATTTGATAAACAGATAGCTGCTGGGATTCCCTAGGCATACAATTTACAGGTCGCTTTTAACAACAGCAGTTTATTTAATGAACTTCTGATTACATTCAACAACTTCTAAATAAGCAAAAGAAATTCCCTTGCTCGCATAGCCTGACGAAACTGTATTAAATATTAGTGTATCATTCTTCAAACCTATCTTCCAAGCAAATACATAAAAGAATTGTTGCCTTCGAAAGTCCTTACGTAGCTGACAGACCCTTGTTCAGTCAATAACTGAATTAACCACAAGTGCAGTTGCTGCTGTGGCCATTCAGACGAATATAAGGAAACATGACAATGTCATACAATAAATAGTATTTGTATGCACTTGCAAAAGGAAACCTGATGTAAACTTCCTATCTTCACTGTCAAAATCTGCATCTGTAGCGGAGACTCACCTCCGCTCCTCTTCCATAGCACAAACCAGTACTCTTCATTCCTTTAACACTATCTTAGTATCCTTTTATTAAAGTCCCTTCCAATGGCTCTCCACCTAGTCTTGCAAGCGTAGTATACATCAAACAATCTATCAATTGATACAATGACTTGTATTCATCTATCTGAAATGTTGGTGTGTTCCAGTAGTTTACACAAGATGGTAGCCAACTGACCATAATCTCTCCATCATCTGGCATATTCCAAGAAATTGATTCAAGTTGTTCTATATATCAAATGAGAAATCTATTTTCCAAAGCACTTAATCTTTTTGTTCCCATCTGAGTAACTTCCAGCAATTATAATATTATCTATATATAATAGAAGATACACACTACTATCTTCCAAATTACCCACGTACAAATGTATGTCAATATTTGATCAAGTCCAATACTTTTGTCACACTTTCAAATGTTATTTCCCATGGATACCACTGTTCTCAACATAGGCAACCACGCAACAAGGGCATTAGTTTCCTCTATCATAATCCTTCCTCTAAGAACAGTCTTGTCTTATACCTTTCAATCTCTCCATCTTAATTAAACTTAATTTTGAAGACCCATTTGCTGTCAATTGGCTGCTTCACTTGAAAGCACTCTGTCATCTTCCATTTCTCATTAAGTTACTATAATTATTTTTTCACTGACCAGTTTCTCCCATCATGTGTCCCTTGCACGTCTTCATAAGCGCCCACGAACATCAGCAAATGATTCAACATGCAAGGGCAGCACTGTAGAATTGTCAAATGATTAAGGCATCCTCTGTTTCCCATTGCTTTGAGAGCTTTCAGCTTTTCAGGCACCTTGACCAATTCCCTTGCCTTTCCTTTTTTTGTATTCTTATCTCATTTTCCTTCTTCTCATGAAAGCCATTGTTCACTTGTTGTTCCATCAAAAGTGAATTTTATTTCATTAAAAACTGAATCCTTTCCTGAAATTATTTTCATCAGCTCTGGACACCAGGATCTGTACCCATTCGGACTACAGGCACTAAAAATGCATCTGGAAGCGAATGAGAAACATTTGAACTACATGTTTCTTTGGAATTTTTAAAAAGGCTACACAAGCAAAAACCTTCATCTTCCAATTGATATTTCTTCCATACCATAGAGCTGCTAGAACCTTTCCTTTCAATGCTGTAGTTTGACACCATTTGTGATTTAGACTGCAGCTAACACTGATTCTGTCCAGGAACTCCAGTCAAGCTTTGATATGAGCAGCATCCAACACAACTTATCCAAAATATTCCTATTTGGACATTCAGAAACCTCATTCTGCTGTGTGGACTCAAATTGAGCTGCACATGTCTTCACACACAGTCATCAGGCTCACTCGATATATACTCTAGCCTTTTATCACAACAGGTGGCATTGCTCCAAAAATTTTGAAAACTTTGATACCTCTGTTTCCAGCAAAGATACAAAAGAAAAGAAAGAATCATCAACAGAGTAAGTTATCCAGTTGGATCACTATGAGTAAGTTCTTGTAGTCTAGTTTTTATTCCTCATGTTCTATGGGGCTATGACTGTGTCTATTTCCCTCTTTAATAGATGTACAACACAGGAGCATCATATATTATATTACATCCACCAAAGGACAAATGTGAGTTTGATAGATTTTCATATGGTTCCTGAAGCAACGTTCCAAGCAGTGAAGCCAGACTGATGAATCTTTCTTACTAACAGTCTAAATAGCTGCTGAAACTATGTTTCAAATCTTATTCAGTGCTCTACAGAGCCTGTTTAGTTACTTTGCCCAGTTGGTTATACTGACAACCAGCACAATTTTCTGGAGAATGCTGTGTGTTCAATAATAACAGTTATCTTTCACTTGTGATTTGTATTTAGGGGAACAGCTTTCAAAATTATGGAGGAAGAAATTGCTATAGGAGATGATTTATGAGGAAACCAAAAGAGGGACAAGAAAATCAAACAATTCCATCAACTTAAATGCGAGTCCATTTACGTAAAAATAAATTTTATTATGATACCAGTATGACTGCTCACACCACCATGCTAGTACGGGGGTCACTTCCACTGCTGTAATATACCAGCACATTTCCTACTAAAGGACAAAAATGACATTACACAAAAGTGAACTGAATCAGCACATTTCACTGATGATTGTTAAAAGAGACACTGACCAAGAAATGACACTATGAAACCTACATAAATGAAGGGCCAACAACGGTACCTTTCTTCAGAACTGAAGATCAGTAAGTTGTTCAAAATGTATGATGCAAGTGCATCAAGTGAATTGCATGTAAAGTCGTTCTTTTAGAAAACAATCAGCTCAAAATTTAATTTAGGTTCCAGAACACCTGCCTGAGGTACTCATAGCTACTACCTTAAAACATCAAGTTGGCAACAGCTGCACGATGTGAAAAATCACAAAGTCCGACTAAATTTGGGAACTCTTACATTACAGGCAAAGGCTTTTCATCAACTTATGAGGAAGAAGCCCATAATTAAACAACCCTATGCTCTGGCATGCAGCAGATACAGGTTCTTCCAAAACCATACATTAATGGGGCATATTGCTCATGTCAACTACCCCACACAGTGTAGCAATAGAGGCTAACAATGCCACACATTAAGAAGGCGTACAGACTAGTCTGCCTGTGAAATCAGAGACCATGACAAACCTTGAGCTCCTTACATTGCTACATATCTTGCCTCTCAAATCTTCATTTGTGGGTGAATCGTAAAAGATCTTCCATTGGCTTTGCTATATCAACAATCTGGCAAGAACCATCAAACCTCATGAATGATTATTACTTTTGTATGACTACACTGTTAACACAATTTATTTCCAAGTAGAAAAAGTCTCCCTTGACATATCATCCCCCCCGCTCTCTCTCTCTCTCTCTCTCTCTGTCTCTGTGTGTGTGTGTGTGTGTGTGTGTGTGTGTTTTTTTAAGAACTGGGTATTGAAGGTGATGGTGCAGCAATACTTTCACTTACTGGTCTTATCACATTAGTAACTCCGTTGAGTCAACCTTCCATGTTGAGTCAATTTTATTGCTTCTGTTAGTGAAGCTAAAAGACGAATAGCCTATGTATAATTTTGTGTATTCACATTTGACTCTTATCTATGCAACAACAATAGTCACATTTTCCTTTTGAACATCATCTGAGTTCTCAAAAACTACTCGCAACCCTTTCTTATTCTAGTTTACATACCTAGAACACATTATAGCTGAGGCTTAAAACTGATATGAGTATCTGTAACCGAAATATCAGTTCTTGGTATTTACCGAAGTTATAACCTCAACTTCACGAACACATTCACCATACAGAAATGTTCTACTTTACAACATTTCTTTTGAATGGTTTTTGTACTGTACATTACTATTTATTACAAATTCTAGCTCTGGCATCCAAATACCATTTAATACCAGTTGCTGGATTTTCATGACTAGCTACAAGGTAGTTACTCTCTTACCACCAGGTTGCATCTGCAGAATTTTTTCTGCATTTTCTTTCATTTTTCACAGTGACGTTGTGACTTTGTAACCCACAGCAACAACACAAAAAATATAACTATTAATACCTGTGTTATTTTACTGTATACTGCTACCAGACATTGTTTTCAGCCCTTAATGAGGAGAAAAAAAAAAAAGTTGATGACATTTCCTCTTCGTATCTTCAACTAGAAGTCGATTCTTCTTGAAATCTAGAGTTAATGTATTTCGTGTTTCTAGAGCTGCGACTAGGTTATAAAAAATCCAGAATTGTTGTCAACAATCTTGCTCCAGATTACATCAAGGTGTGGCAAAGATTTCAGGAAACATTCTCATGCAGAGGGAAAAATATGTTATATGATGTGAGGTCCAAAGTGCTTTCTCACAACATTGGCACCCAATTTCTACAACTCTTCAACACAACCATGTACTATGAAACAAAGCTCCACCTGTAAACAGCACATTAAAAGTGTAGCAAGGGTTGGCACATTATTGAATGAGCCATTCTAAGAAGTGTACCTGTGCAGAAAAATCAGACCATTCCTCCACACTGTACATGGTACAGATACAACAGGTTCTCATATAGCACTCTCCATACAGTCACGTAGTCAACATAACCTATAGCAACCAATTGTGTTACACTGACACTAGGCATATCATCAACTGCATGACTTGCTGTCCAAAAGAAAATCTTTCATAAATAAAAGCACACTTACTCCAAAACTTTTTCCTGTTTATAACAAGCCTCTTAAAACACCTTAACTCTATATGGGAGTGAGCAAAGAGTAAAATTTGATCAAATGAAATACAATCCTGTTTTGACAAACATTTCTACTCCACAAAAATAGAAGCAAGTGCCTTACAGGGTGCAGACACACACACAGATGGCTGCTATAGACCAACAGTATTTTGTAAACTCTCTGTAACATGTTAACTACAGAATGAGTAAAGGAAAGGAGTTCAGCACAGAGTTTGTAGGAAATATGTACACAGACCATCATAGTGAGAGGTGCACTCTCAGTCTCCCACAGAGCAGCAAAAAGGTCTCAATCTTTCAAGTCTCACTGCACTGTGAGCTTCATCACAGTATTGTGTGGTGGCTGTGTCTAGCAGATTTTTTCCACACATTTTATAATTTGAATTGAGCATACTAAAAATGTTCACCAAAGGATACTAATACAATATTGTTTCCAACACAAAATTTGTACACAATTCTTCACCTCCCTAAACTATCAGTATGTGATTTGCCAACTACTCTAAGTAGTTGTGTCAACCTTAACCTCCCGATCTCCAAACTTCTTCTACAAAGTGGATGCATCACTTGCTTATGATAAAACCTCAACCCCAGGTTTGCTTAAAACAACTAGCCCACTGTAAAAGGCACTATAGAGTACCTTCTGAGGTTCAGCTTGTGAACAGTCGCACATAATTTGATTGTCAAAATTCTTAGGTTCATTCCATTTCAAAACAATTACTGATAATGCTTAAGGTATTTACGAGCAATATTTGTTACATGAACAAATGTAGACTCAACAGAGACACTTATTACCCTGTTGACAACACTGTTTAAATGCAAGGGTTCCATATTTTATATCTGATATAAAAGCACATAATAATCTGATACGACCACTCTGCAAAAGATGTTCATGCTATCCTTATTGTGTTGACTAGCATACGCTTCATAAATTGCAGATATATACTTTTATCCATTACATGCCCAATCACATGGATCACTGCACTTTTAAATTTAATGTAGCTCTAAGCTTCAGAATTAGATTTTTCAGAAGTACAGAAATAAGTAAGGTATTTTATACTTTTTTGTCCATAACAACCCAAAAAAATATTGTGTAAGAGGACAAACTTGATGGAAATTAATTTTTGGTCAGACCACAAGTTTTATTATAAAAATCAACAGTTCAAGAAACTAAATGTGGACTATTCTCTATTTTATTAAGTCTTGAAAGTTTCAGTCTCTCATCTGAGGGAACAGTTGTTCTAGAACAGTGCTACTGAAAGTTTTCAACCCAATCTACAATAACACTGCAGATATAATACAGCAATAAAACCCATATCTAAAACCAGAAACATTTACTTGATCACAGTACTTACAGCAAGGCTTTATTCAGAGAAAAGCTCTACACACAAACTGTACAGTACCACTTACAAAGTAACCAAATACCATGGAAGTAGGTTTTACAACTAACTGCCACTCAATTACGATCTTGATGTCAATATGAATAATTTTCTTACAGTATAATCCTTAATATGAGACATTGAACTGTTTGAATCAGCATTATTTTAAATACTAAATACTTATGAAACAGCTCAAAAGCTAAATGTTTATTTCTTAGTTGTACTTCTCCAACCGATTCCATTAAAAATAAAGGAACATTAGTGTTAAACATCCAATTAGATGTTAACACTCTTAGAACCAATCAGCATTCCTGCTGCGGAAGAACTGGACATGATTCAGGCATCTGATAACAAAACAGCCCATCTGTATTTACAAATTGGTGAAATTAACAGACTTGTTTTACTTCAGCCCCCCCTCCACAAAACAATAACTAGAGCAGCAACAACACCATGATACAATTCTCAGCAATCAGTAATTACTGAATGAGCCACATTCCAATTAATCAGCCTATCACAATTGTGTGCAATGGAAAGGTGAGCCCATATTTCTCCACTGGTAGTTAACTTAGTGGATCACTTGGTAATGGCTTCACAGATATCCTGTAACAGCTCAGAAACAGAGAGAGACGTTCGAGATTAGTAAATCTGTGATTCTAATTGATTCTTGTCCCCCTAAAAATAATGACCCGTCACATGTGAACTTCAAAAACAGTACTTAACATTACTTCTCAGTATTCTGAAATGAGATTTCCCCACACAATTCTCACTATTTTATTAGGAATAAAGAAAAAAAATATTAAATAACATACCCTCCATCCTTGATCTCTTCATAGATGGCTCCATCGTATCACCCGAAGGTACGGCTGACTGTGGGGCAGGAAGCTGTGGCTGACCCTACAATAAAATTTAGTTACAATTATTTTAACAATTATCCTTCTTGGCAACTAGGGCTCAATGTGTACACGACTGCAAAGTTCCAAGTGGGCTATGCTTAGTTTAACAACACCTAGAAGTTACACAGGCAAACCAATGTTCATTAACAGGTCTACACAAGTGAAACTAGTGGTAAATTACGTTTGCTAAATAAGGTATCTAAACTACAGGGAGTT
The DNA here is from genome assembly GCF_021461395.2 of Schistocerca americana. Classification (NCBI taxonomy): domain Eukaryota; kingdom Metazoa; phylum Arthropoda; class Insecta; order Orthoptera; family Acrididae; genus Schistocerca; species Schistocerca americana. The sequence goes on along the minus strand of NC_060119.1, from coordinate 569,223,897 downwards.
AATCAATGAAATGTAGGCTACTGTCCGATATAAAATAATGACAGTAAACAACTTTAGGTATTGAGAACAGCAGGTGTGCTACAAATGTAATAGGCACCATTCTTAATCATTGCATATTTCAATCTTGCAAAGAGTTTCTATATTAAAGATCTCACTGCGAAATTCTCCGAAATTAATGCGAGCCGAAAGTATACTACACATTTTTTGTTGACGCATCCTTTAGACTACGCATTTCTGGCGATACTTACGTCAGTTATCTGCATTGCAACGTACAGAACAGCCCTGCTAAAGCAACTAACAAATCCACAGGTCAACAAAACTGGTTAACTTTTCTACTCTTAAGTGAGGCTGGTACCGCACTATCAAAGCCTCCCACTGTAGTATCAACGTGTCTTATCGATTGCCGTAAAATTCAAGAAATTAATTTAGAATCTGATGAATGAAACTTCCCAATTCTATGTCTGAAACACGCTTGATTGATAACTTTATACCTGAAACGCAAAACTATTTATGCAAGGTTCCGTTCTTTCCTTTGAACGCATACAAGAGTATCAACATAAAATGGCGGCCATTTTATCTAACAAAAATCCATATGGCTCCCTCCTGTTTTTCAGGCTCTATCAATCACGCATGAAGAATTGCTGGTTTTCACGTAGATACATCACAACGACGACAAACCGCATGAAAACGTGTGGGGATACGACGTTTACAATAGAAAAATACATCTGCCCTTTACTTACCACAGCAACTGCCCCATTCATCGACGAAAAGTTAGGTACCATGGCCATATTTCACTAAATTTACGAACAGGAAGTTCTTCAGACGAACTCAAAAGATCTTTCCTCCATAGCATTGCACAAAAAGGTTTTCCAGTGTAATCGATCTCTACTGTTCCGTTTTACTTAACTACCAAACGTCTTTCCGAAATGATTACGGACTTCTCCCAACCCATACAAAAAAAACTATCGAAGAAATCGTATTCAACATGTTCCTAGTAATATCTGTGGCTTGGAAGTAGCTACGGTTGACAATGTTCCATTTTTCGTAATTGATTCTTACGTAAACTACCGCTTAATATTGCTAAATAACCATAGGAAGAAGACTAAATTAAAAACAATTTACTAACTTTATGAAATGCACTGTATTTAATATACAAAACGAAATAAACAATCAAATTATTTTGACGCTTAAAAAATAGAATGAAAGATAGGGGCGTAGCTATGTAACTATGGGCTCTTGGGCAAAAATGAAACTGAAGCCACTATTTAATCCTTAGTTTCCCAGTCATTTTATAGTCACACACTATCCCAGCTGGGGTCTGAGTGACTGCTATATTTGAATAGCCATAAAAATTGCGTTCAGCAGTTTCAGTGGAATAGTTTGATTTTATGTAAGAAGTTACACTAATACCAGACAAAAATATATATTCAGATAAATTATAAAGTTTATTTTTACGAAAAACTGCATTTAAACAAAAAACTACACAAAAGGAGCGTAATGTTTCATGATAACGTTAATGCTACGAAAACTTAAATATCTGGCACTCTTAAATTTTATTGCTTATTACACATGTAACGATAAAAACACAACACTCCTACAGAACATTCAAAAACTGAAAATTACATTAGTACGTTTTAGATGTTTAGTTTCCTTCTCAGAGCTTTTCTTTGCACTGGCTGGAAATCTTTGTGGAGATGTCTTGTCAGATTGTCTTTTTACAACAATGTCAAATATAAGACGTCTTTCTCTTATTTTTAGGGTCACAGGTGCAGCATGTTTTGCGTTTTACAATCGTCCTACAACGACGTCTACTCTTGATTCTGCTACACGCAAAGCAGGGTGAGACATGCACAAAGTTCACGGGGTATGTGATACTTTTTATCTGTGGTGTCACCAACGGCTTTACAGTTTCATCAAAAATTGATGTATTAAGTAACTTGAGTATTGTCTTTATAGGAATTGTGAAAGACAAATGCATTCACCCCACGTCCAACATGTAGAAAAATAATGCCAATGGACATAGTTGGAAGAGGTTTCGACGAGCAACGATATTTCTTTGGATCTAATGTATTTCTAGCAGAACCTCTAGCTAAAGATTCAGTATCCACACTTCTGTCTTCATCATTTTGATCACTTGTTTCATTCAAGGAACTTACAGGTGGCAAAGTAAAGTCATCTTCGCTTTTGCACTATTCCTAAACTTTATTATGTCCAATTTTCAATTTCGTTTCCATTATCTGATCAACCATCGCTTTCTACACTGTCCTTAATCCATTTTAAAACAGTATCCTCAAAGCCAGGGTCTGGTAAACATGAACATTATACGAAGACCTGGCTACTGAATCCATAACACAAAGTCCCAGGTGCGGCCTCAGAGACCATTAGCACGAAAGAAGCTGTAATAGTATAGGTCGACGACACATTCAAGTGGCTACTGACAGAGGAAACTACAGCAGCTTTTGGAAACAACAACTAAACAATGCTCAATCTCCTAACCCACCATTATGCATTAGCAACAGAGTAATAATAACGCTAGCTGTTTGTGTGACCTCACTTGGGAACTAAATACTTTACAGACGCAAAACTACTTCATTCTCAGCTCCTTGCCGCCCACTGCATGGCATAATAAGGTTGGTTGGTTGATTTTGGCGAGTGGACCAAGCAGTGAGGTCTTCGATCCCATTGGATTAGGGAAGGATGGGGAAGGAAATCAGCCATGCCCTTTGAGAGGTACCAGCCCAGCATTTGCCTGAAGTAACATAAGGAAATCATGGAAAACCTGAATCAGGATGGCCGAATGCGGGTTTGAACCATCAGCCTCCCAAATGAGAGTCCAGTGTGCTAGCCACTGCGTCACCTTGCTCGATGGCATAATAAGGCAAGCCTACTTACTGCTATGTTAATTATAATGCATAAGTCAGCAGGCAATATTTAATCGTATTTCCTATAGTTCAATTCTTTTATCTTGGCGGCTCGCGCATGCCCGCCTAGACGCGGGAGATTGCTGCGTTGCCAGTTGCACACGACGCACGCGCCAATAGAAGCAGCGCCATAGTACAGCATAGTTCGCAAGCTTACGTTTAGGGGGGAGCGCGCAGTTCGTGAAGTAAAGCCACCACGGCCGCATTAACCCTAGCATTACCAACGGGGGGGACTCGTAGGCCCACTGACTCAGTTTTTCTATGTTGTATCCACACCCTTTGGTATATGAACTTGAAAGCAAAGGTAATTGTTCGTTATTGAATGTACTATTGAGTCATTACAGAATTTCGGAATAAAAATGTAATTAAAATTCATTTACTTGATTTAATTCTCTGTGGGCCTTAGAAGCCCACCCGTTGGTAATAGCAAGGAAAGATTTACGAGGTTGAGTCTCTCGTTTCAAATTCTTACCATGAAACGAATTTTGGCATTGTTGCCTTCAGACATATTATTATGAAGTGGACCATTGTTATTTTCAGTGTTTCTGCTGCTGTTGAACCAGCAACATGAGTAGACATCGTTTACGTGATAGTTCCATTGAAAGAGTGCTAGAAAAAGTTTTGAACGAATCAGATTTAGAGGAAAGTGAAGTGGATGATGATGTAGAAGAAATTAGAACTGATTCATCGTCTGAGAATGAAGATGAGGTTGATGCCAATCCACCAGATGATAATGATACGGAATGTGATAAATTCATTGCAAAAAGTGGACGAGAGTATATTACGAAGCCATCTCGACAATATCGGCGTTCTGTACAAAATATAGTGCGAGAAAGAATGGGGCTAGGACAACAAGGAAGAATTGCGTCTCCGAAAGAGGCTATAGAGCTCTTTTTTACACCTCAAATTATGAATCTAATAAAACTACACTCAAATGAAGAGGCTTCTCGACTAGGTATTCAGCACACAGATGAAGATGAGTTATTTTGTTATATAGGACTCTTGCTAATCATGGGTTCAAATCATGACAATAAGATACCTGTCCAAGATTTATGGTCTTTGCTTCAGGGCCGACAAGTGTACTATGGATCAATGAGTCGGACCCGATTTTTCGAATTGACTTAAATATTGAGGTCTGATGATAAGAACACAAGAGAAATTAGTCGCCAGACTGACAAGTTTGCTCCAATGAGGGAAATTTTTGAAAGCTTCAATTCTTCACTTCCATTGTACTTCATTCCTGGTCTACATACAACAGTGGATGAGATGTTGTCTTTGTTCCGTGGTCGCTGTCCATTCAAGGTGTTTCTAAAAGAAAAACCTGGAAAATACGGCATTCTAATTCGAATGCTGTCTGATTCTGAGACTAGATATGTGATCAGCATGGACATCTATACAGGCAAGTCAGGAAATACACAGCATTCAAATGGACCGATGGAAATTGTAAAGAGACTAATAAAACCTATTGAAAAATCAGGCCATAATGTTACCACAGATCGGTACTATACTTCAGTGGAGCTTGCTGAGACTCTATGGAATGATTTTCACCTCACACTTGTTGGCACCCTACAGTCTAACAGACGACACATACCTGAAGAGCTGAAGACTACAACTGGCCGCAGTTTACACTCTTCCATCTTTGCTTATACTGACCCTCAGACACAGAGACCACCAGTTACTCTTGCATCAACGCTAGTCCGCGAGAAGCCAAAACGACTGCTGTTGATGCTTTCAACTTATCACTCAGAAGGGGTGTTGAATGAAGACTCAAAAAAGACTAACATAAATCTTTTTTATAATTCTACAAAGGGAGGCGTGGACACCATAGACCAGATGGCAAGACACTACAGCACAAAGAGAGGAACAAGAAGATGGCCTTTGTACCTCTTCTACACACTCATTGACATAGCAGCAATAAATGCATATTCACTCCTCCTCCTCAACTTTCCGAATTGGAAAAAGAATTTGCTAAACCGTAGAAGAGTTTTTATCACTAACTTAGGTCTCGAACTAATAAGATCTCAAGTAGATAAACGGGCACAAAATTTGTATGGACTTCAGAAGCCAGTAATAATGGCAATGGAAAGCATCACACAACGGAAGCTCAGCTGCTCTGTAGAACCATCATCCTCAACAGCAGAACCAGGAACACGTGGACGGTGCCACCTATGCTGCCAAGAAGCTGCATCTAAAAAGATCAAATACAACAAGCTGGGAAAGTCAACTGTTACCTGCTCTCAGTGCCACAAACACGTCTGTGGGAAACACTGCAGGAAGACAGTGTTGTGTGAAAAATGCGTTGCAGAATGAGACAGTAAATTTTGTTTGCTTCATGTAGTGTATCGAATTAAAAAAAGTCGTTTTTGTAAGAAAACACTATTTTGAAACATTATTCCAAAAAATATATAAACTGAATCTCGTGATTTGTTCATTTTATTCCTATTATAATAACATCTTTTATTATCCAGTATACAAAAACAATGTCTAAGCATTTTGAATTGTTATTAGAGGTATCAGAAGCAAATAAACTTGATTTATGATAAAATAAACTGGTGGTATTCTTTATGGGCCTTTGAGGCCCCCTCGTTGGTATTACATGTAACAAAAAATACGTTGGTAATGCTAGGGTTAACCCTTTCGCTGCTACAAAGACGTGCTCCCTGCATTCCGCACTGTGAGCGATTTTGTCACTGCACTGCTCGCCTGTGCAGACACATTGTGTTCCGACTGCTTTGACACTCTTTTATCATTCGATTCCACAAAAACTATTTGGCTCAAAAATTAGATTTTTACATATCTTCTTGACTGATACCTTCCCCCCATAAATGACTTAATTTTGTTTCGATGTTCAACGCAGTTATTATGCAGCATTAAATATAGTAAACCATTGCACGAAATTCTGAAGAGTTTGCAGAGGTAAAAGTCCATAGAGTATACTTTCCGGATGGTCGATTTTAGTTGCCACAATGTTGAGAATGAAATGTGGACAAGATACCTATATATTTCATTTAATTTAAGTACCACATAAGTGTCGTATGTAATATTGAGAAATATTCCACCTTTCGCGACTGTAACAAAAGTTTTACTTACACTGGGCACGTTTGGCTTTATTTTAAAGCACTTCAATCAATCAAAAGGAAGTAGACAAAATACATTAAACAAAACTGTGGACTTACAAAAACATTATGACTTGAATATACCGTCTGTCAGTGAAGTGCTCAGAGCTATGTCAAATATAATTTTGTGTGTGGCACATACAAACAGCATTTATTTGCTAAAACACTGATGAGCCAACACAAACGTTCAATATTTTGCTACCGCAGCACAAAACTACGAAAGGTGACTTGGCAATGGAGGACAGAAAATACATGATGCTTCAAAAGAGAGAAACGCGTCTGGTCTAAATAAGTCGCTTATTACAGTTGCAGAAGAGGGATATATTTCAATACCATTGGTAAAACTGCGACTGTGGAACAAAAACAAGAAATAGAACATGAATACCATTGTGTATGTGCCATACCTTTCACCGATGGAAGTGCTTTAAAATAAAGCCAAACGCGCCGTGTGTAAATAAAACTTTTATTACAGTCGCGAAAGACGGAATATTTCTCAATATTACATACAACACCTATGTGGTACTTAAATTAAATGAGATATTGTTATACAGTAAATATTATATGAAATTTAGGTATCTTGTCCACATTTCATTCTCAACATTGTGGCAACTAAAATCGCCCATACGGAAAGTATACGCTATGGACTTTTACCTCTGCAAACTCTTCAAAATTTCGTGCAATGGTTTACTACATTTAATGCTGCACATCAAAACAAAATTAAGTCATTTATGGGGGGAAGGTATCAGTCAAGAAGACGTGTAAAAATCAAATTTTTTGGCCAAATAGTTTTTGGAAATCGAATGATAAGTGTGTCAAAGCAGTGGGAACACCATGTGTCTGCACAGGCGAGAAGTGCAGTGATGACAAAATCGCGCACAGCGCGGAATGCGGGGAGCACGTGTCTGCAGCAGCGAAAAAGTTAATGAAGAGGCTAAGCACTAGAAATTTCGTTCAAACGAATAAAATTCGTGAAGTAAGTCACTCCAATATTGTTTTTAAATAAAGAAAATATTACGCACCGCACAAGGTTTGAAGTCAGAACCTTTCACTTGGCAGCCCAACACCTTAACCGTTTTGCTATCTCACCTCGTCAAGCAGCGTAATTCCATAAGCACTCTAACACCTCACGCAACTACTTATAAACACTGTTGGTATGACTATGAATTACTCACGCTTCGTCGAAGTACGATAGGAAATAAACAATTACCGCTGTTGTTTATTGCGAAAAAGCAGTTCGTGAGATTGAAACAAACACCTTTCCTTGCTATCGCCTGAATTAGGAGTCTTATTGCTTGTTTGGTTTAATTAATAGAATATGAAGCAATTGGTATAAAGAATGCTTTTTCCAAACTTTCTATAAAAGAAAGTCTGCTATCAAGACATTGCTTTTGTTCTATTACTTTATTTATGACTGAACGTTTCTAAAACTGAAGACACTCGTCCGTGCTCTGCACTGCAGTCGAGATGTGGCAACGTCGTTCTCTGTTCATTGACTGACTGTGTTTTGTGACGTCAGATGCGCAGAACGAACCTAAACTCGGCCGCCAAGATATATGACGCGCACTTTAACAATGCTATAAACATGAAAGTTTGTTTGTTTGTTATGCTTTTACACAAAGACTACAGGCTGGATTTGGATGAAGTTTTGCAGACGGATAGAGTACGACCTGGGTAGGACATAGGATACTTTGATACTAATAAAAGGATCTCGTGGGATACTTTATACTGCTGGTCCATTCTAGGCGAACGAAGTTGTGGTTGACACGAAACACGCTGGCAACAGTTAAGTCAGTATTTGTCGTGTCCACATTGGGACAGAAGTGCAGAGAGATGGGCTATTGTCAGCGACGGCGACTCTTTCTCACTGAATTAGTGCGCTGTGAGTTCAGTGCGCCATGCCAATCAGCCTAATTTCGTTTATACCTACAGTTTCCGATCGGTAATTGTCGGAAAGCGTCGGAGGCAGGGGCCGTGTTTCAGTGGCTGTAGTGGATTACAGTTAATAATCTAGGTAGACAATAAAATGAAGTAGAAGTTTTATTTTAACAATTTATTTTACAATCTTTCCTAGCTTTAGTTGTTGCAAAATCATCAATAATTACTGTTAAATATAGACTTGATGCAGACTTCTTTTCGACTGCTATGAGTGCTAAATGTCAGACTCAAGCTTGACCCATTCTATCCATTAAATTGGTTCTGATTATTTTTAATTTGCTGAATGATTTTTCTGCAGTTTCAGAAGTGACAGGTTTTGCATAAAATAATATAATTGTAGTAGACACTTCCATAATGTCACATTCTAGCATTGCATATTTAATTACAATTTCTGTACATAATTGGTAAACAGTCCATGGTGGAGTCAATTTAGATACAACAAGATGATAAGTATAATTAAACTGAAGTGAAAAATTAGGTCATGTTATATCAAAATATTTACTTTGAAACTGATCACCTTTTTGCAATATTGATGATTCTATTAGGAACTTAAATGTTTGATAGATTGCATTAATGTCAGTAAAATGTGTATTTAACTGAGCTATTATTGTCTAGCACATTTTTGAAAATAGTTACTTTAGATATTTTTTCGCTATTTCAAAATCGGTAGTCAGAAGGTAGTTCATACAAATGTTTTTTTTTAACTTTCTATTGCCGTTTCTTGTGAAAATTAGGATCTATGTCATTTTTTTTTTTTTGCAGTTTCACTGGCTTTACACTTAAATGATATGAAATCGTTTCTATAAGATATAAAATTTTTTAAACATCCAATAAAGCTTTACTTGCTTCAGCTAAATCGAATGGCGTTTTTGTAACATTCTGGATGCATAATTGAGGTCATTCAGTATGTGGTGCATGAATTCACAAAGGAGTATGAACTTGAAATTTAGCATTTTTGTTTTTATGCTTTCTGCTTTTTTGTGATAATCTTTACTGGTTCTTTTCAGTATTCTTTCTGATAAGCCTAGATTACATCACACTAGCCCCATGATAACCATGAACCATACGTTTCTGATCAATATTTTTGCCAATAAAAATAATTTGGTCACATGCTTGACTAAATCTACTGCACCCTGTTTGATGACTACATAGAAGCCCAGAAATAATTCTTTTATTTCTTTATCAATTGGTTGTCCATATTCCAATCTGGTTATTGCTGTATATCTCAGAACAATGCTGAGCTGATCTGCCTTTGATGTATCACGTGCAGATTTGTGATGGCGAGAAATGGTGATGCTCTAATCTGTTCCAGCAGCTTATTTTCAAGTTTGTTCCATAAATACTAAATCATTTCATTTTGAATTGTTGGACTGATGTACTTTATAGGCCCTAAAACAAAAACGCGTGATTTTAAAAATATTTTCGAATATAAGCAATTGAAAAATAAACAAAACATAAATTGCTAAAAAAGTTTGCTAGAAGTGAAAATGATTACCTTTGAGCACATGCAAAACTTGCCGGAAAATGTGACCATACTGAACGACAAGCTCTACACGGACAAAACATTTGCCATGGTATCCTCACTCCTGACTTAAGTTCTCTTGATGTCCTTTGAAAGCCAATTAATGCTTTGCTAGAGTAAGTATGATATCAAATAACCTCGTTAGAACCATTTTCCAAAATGACGTTTCTTCACGAATTTGATTTTCAACTTCCTTGTCGATAATATCATGCTTTTTCCAAAGTTTCTACAGAGCACATGCTTCTGTATGGCCACACGAAAAAGTGTGTTCAAAATTATTTCTGAGTGCTTCCAGTCCTGATTACCTGTACGCCACTCATTATTCCTTTGTGAAGCAAACAACCAGCAATGTAGACAATAGGCAGCATACAAATTTTGGAAGAACACAGCCAAAACCGATTAACTGATCCGTACCTAGAAAATGAAACATAGGGAGACGATGTTGATAAATACCTGCTTTTCTGGTGAGGATCTTCAGGAAATGGTCTGGGAAGGCTGTACAGCCCATATCAAGAAGTAGATGTTCTTCTTTATCACTCAGTGTCTTATGCATGAAGTTTCCCAAGTCACAGGAAGTTTTAATCACCTTTTCGAAGACTGTATATGTCAACGGACATTTCTCTGTTCCGTACGCCATGGAAATGTCGTCCACATGATCGGTGGCGTTGTCGTGGGCGGCGGTATCTTTAACTACAGTTATTGTTGTTCTCTCTTCAGCTGGCTTCTCAACATATACCACATTATCTGAGACACAATCAACACAAATTTTCTGGGCTGGTACTTGTAGAAGGTCGAGTAAAAAAATTGAGTAATTTTGGTCAATTTTTCTTTATTCTCTTCTTTTTCCTGACGTTTTTGCTTAAATACAGAACTGTGTTTCTTTTTTTTTATCCATGATTGTAGTTTGTTGCTACAAAAATTTTGCAGACTAAACAAACAGTTCTAATGCTTGGTTACCTGTATGTGCTCGGGTCGAGTAATCACTGTACTGCACTGATTTTATACGTTGTCAAGAATAAACTTGATGCAAACATTGTGCTATGTGTACTTCGCGTCTTCTGTTACCTCATCAGCCTGTCGTTTACGTGGAGTTTAAGGCGCGCCGAAGCTGTGCTAAAATGTCGCCAATAACACCGAAAATATCTCACAGTCTCACAGATATTACTGGCACACTTGTGCTGACTGGCCTGCCATGCCAACTGCCTCATAGTTATGTAGAAATAAGTCAAAAGCCAAGATCGCTTGGCTTTTGAATTATTTCTACAACAGAGTGATCGCCCCACTACGCACTGTGTGTTCACTGCATTATAGTTATGTGAATGCCTCCAGATGACTTGTAGAAACGACGAGCGATAGAGAAACAACGAAACAACTGCTAACTGATTTTAAGACAACGAATTAAAATACGATAAAATTTCAGAAATACGTACTTAACAGACAGGTTGCAGCATATGTCAGTTCAGAAAAAGAGCAGGTAATGAAAGTGAAGCACTGGAGGCATTACTTACCATCATTAACTTATCCGATAATCTTTTAACTTTATTGATACCTGAATCTGATGGATACAACCATACGGGTCATCTATGGAGCTGTTATTTGCTACACTGATTACAAACCGATCCCTAACACAATCCGCATAACCATCCAACACCAACATACATATTTTCTCTTCTTCTTTTATGAAATTCGGAGTGCAGCGAGTTACAACACTTTATCAGGTTTCTTTGTGAAATTCCCTACAGAAACAGATGAAGTAACATGCTTAATGCCGTATTATTGCTTGTCCGCTATGACGTGGTCCCTCGCTACCGCGGAGAATTCTGGGACCTAGGCCTCAGCAGACGCAGGGAGAGAAGGTCAGTGTCTCGCAGAGACTGCAATTTCAAGCGCAATACTATCGTTCTTGATTTTAGAAATGATTCTCGGCAGCCACAACGTTCGGCAATAATACATTATAGAGACTTCATATTCAATTGTCGTCACACATTGTATTGTCGAACATACCGCTAGTAATTCAGCACCTCTCACTATTAGTTCGCAAAGACTGGCAGCCATGGGAACCCCGAGTTCAAGCGACAATACCCGAAGAGCGGCAAAGTGCACGTCTTAGCAGACAAGCAATACACCCTCTTATGTTTGTGTTCTTTAGGTGGTAGAAATTTTTGTGATTTCAGTTTGTGCCATTGGATGCTTGTCGGTCAGGGCCCAAAAAGTTAAAAGTCGAAAATGCTTGATTTGGCTAAGATATTATGTAACTTTTTCGAACATCATACATGTAGGCCATGCATCCCTTGATCTTGGGGAGCCCAGGGCAATGCCCTGTTTAACCCTATGGTAGCTATGCCACTGATCAAAGAACAAAATAATGATCAGTTTGGACTAATTTTTCTCATGTAAAAACAACAAACAATTTACGCTTACGGGTACACATTTTACTAACATGCTTGTAGGTTGGAGACTATGTCAATCTTATCTACAAGTCAAAAGCAACTATTTTGTACTGTTATAGTTCTGTCCTCATCACTCATGTCAAGATCATTTCATGAAATTCTCACCAAGCTTTCAATATCAAGTAGTTATGAACCAGCTAGTTCAGAGTTGAAAACTCCTGACGAGTTTCCAGAAGGCATACACATTCATACATGTATAAGCCAGGAAGTGTCATTATTTTACATTCTTTAAAGTTTACCCAACTTGGCTTCATTATTCAGACAGCCTTTTTGAAGTTCCCCAGTAGATCATATCATATCTTAGTAAGCTGTGAATATAAGTTAATGGTTATTAATAGCTGAATGGTTGTTTGGAAAGTGATCTGCAAACAGTAGCTGAGGGAAGTTACCCAACACAGAACTCTCCACTGTAAGTTCCATGTGCCACAAAATTTTTCTTGGTCACACCCAGTTTATTTAATAGAAGAACTGAATTAATCACTGAATTGATAAGCATAATTAATTTGTAATAATTAATAAAAAGATCCAAGTTAATATATGTAATAATCACATGGGAATAATTTAAGTACAACCGTTAAGGGGCTCCGGAAAGGCTCAAAATCATTAAAAGTTCCATTTTTACTTTTTTGCGTTTTCTGAATCTGCAGACTATTACCTTTTAGTAGATATATAATTTATTCAATTCCGAAGACTACAACTATTTTTTTTTAAATGTGTTCTACATGGGCGTGACCCAACGTGGCGCTGTTAAACTGCTGTCAAATGGTGTTATTATTAACATCCGTGTTCATCAGGTACATTTTAGTGATGTGAGATAAAGTATGTGTTGTGGCTAACCTGTGATGGTTCAATATATATCGCTGGTGTGATTGTCGATTGTTTCATGTTTATTTACTCTGTTGTTATCTCGAAAATATTCGTAATTAATTCTGTTTCTTGAGTCTCTGTTTTGTTGAAGTATAGTAATGAGTAAAAGTAAAGTTATTAGAAATCCTCTGAAGGCTTTTAAGAAAAGGAGAAATGTTGGAAAGCTAAAGGTATGTGTTATTACTGTAAACAATAAAGACGATAACCAAGTGAGTGAACCTAACCTCACAAGTACACCTGCCCATAGCAGTCAAAGTGGGAAAGAAAATACTTCACAGAAGAAGCTTGGTTCAATGAGTGAAAACTATGAATGTTTTATGGGCGAATCGGATGTGAATGAAATATTTGATATGTCGGTTCTCAAAGGAATTTTTTCAAACTGTTTGAGATGTATTCATTGTAGTGAAGTTGGTCTGGAACTCTCCATAATAAAGCACATAGGACTTGCTAGTGAAATACAACTGAAATGTGATAAGTGTTCATACATGACCACCTTTTGGAACAGTGTTGCAGTAACTGCAACTGAAGAAAATGGTAGCAAAATCTATGAACACAACAACGAGCGATGCTTGCTTTAGACAAGGAATGCCTTCGGGCTGCAGACAGGGCTGTAAAGAGTCTAGAAATACAAGCAAGAGTAAACAGGAGGAGGAACAAGAGGAAGCTGGAGGAGGAGTTTGCAGAGGATGAAGATAATTCATCCTATGGACCTGGAATGCCCTAAAAAGTTAATCCAATCTTTGTCGCTCGATTCCCAAAACTTTGATTTTCTCATACTAATTACATGTTTTCTAACGATCTTCCAAACATATTTGTTTCAAACTTTCAGTAAATGTTACACAGTACCTTCTACATAATTTAACACAGCCTTCTTCCAAAAAACTGTATATTTTTGAATATATAAATAAAAAATTGCAAAAAAATGTTGTGAATTTTCATTACAATTGAAAAAAAATCATCTTTAATAACTGAACTAAAATTTTGTAAAATCCCTGTGTTAAGTTGTAGCCCATATTCCAATAAATAATCTGTAAAAAGTTCAACTTCCTACCTCAAATACTTTGTGAGGAAAGATGTAATTTATAAGCGTTATTTTAACATTGCAAGTATAGGGCATTCCGGAGCCCCTTAAATCAAATAATTCAGAGCAAGCAGGACCTTAAGCCTCAACAAAAAGATTAATACAATCAACCAAAGTCTACAAATATAAGGCCTGCCTTTTGCACTTCAGAAACGCCATTGAGATATATTAAAAAGCATAACATAAAAAATTCCAAAAATAATTCTAAACTATGATCTGTCATTGCCTGTTACGTAATTCATTCCCTCACTTATTATTATATTAGGTTCTGTGGTGCATTGCAGTAATAAATGAAGATAAATCTTTGGCATGCATAGAAAAAAGCTCACAGAAACATAGCACAGCCCACACACAAAAATGGAGATAATTGCCCATCACAGTAAGTCAGAGGTTAAGATGATCATCCCTATCACGATGACTGAACTAACATGAATAAGAATACTTTGGAACTCTTTCTGACAAAGAAATTTATCTGCGTCACCTTGCAAACCAAACTAAGCTACACTCACGTGATATATCCGCAATTACCACGAATATTCATGAACAAGGCTAAATTATTAAGACTCATGAAAGCTTCAAGAACACAAATGTAAATCGTACAGAGACATGTAGAATTAAGAATAAAACTTATTCAAGATGATACTGAAATTATACACAGAAAACATTACCACCATGTGGCATGAACATAGCTACACAATCTTATAACACAAACGAAATGAAAAGTAGAAGAAAGAAGATGTATGGCAGAAAGGCCGTACCCGACATTTCTTTTTCTGGTTCCTTACTTCGCCGGGTGTTTGGCTCTGTTACACTTCTAATATAATTTTTGGAGTACCTCAGGACAGTTTCCAGGTGTTGCCTTTCTCGTTTGAAGTGTTGCGGCTCACATATTCGTCCTGCTCTCGTTACGAGCGTACTAATCATGCCTCTTTTCTGGCTCGGGTGGTGGTTTGACAGTTTGTGCAGGTATCGGTCCATGTGTGTCGGTTTTCGATACACGCTGTGTCCCAGGTTTTCGCCGTCCCTTGCGACCAGCACATCTAGAAATGGCAGTTTCTTGTCCTTTTCTACTTCCATGGTAAATGTTATGTTGGCATGGAGGCTGTTCAAGTGTCTTAGGAAGTCACCGAGCTGTTCTTCACCATGGCTCCACACCACGAAAGTATCATCGACGTACCTGTACCACACCTTAGGTTTGCAAGTTGAAAGGTGGCTACACTGAGCCACAGCGCCAGAGATTGCGCCAAAGAGTATTATTCCGCCGCCTCCACTGGCAGTGTTGGTTGAGATGTGGTAGTGGAGAGTGCTTGCTGAGAAGTCGTAGTGGAGAGTGCTTGTTGAGATGTAGCAGTGGTGAGTCGTTGTTGAGAAGTTCCCATGGAGAGTGCTTGTTCAGATGTTGTCATATTGTTTTGATGGGCTAGACACCAGATATTGTTGGATTGGGGATGCTGTAATGATCAGAGTGTGCTTTTCGTCAATATATATGAAATAAAAAAATTCCTTTTTTTTCATTATTTCAATGTCTTAAACAATAATGCATCTTGGTAACAGGTTCAGTCAACAAAGCATCTGGCTCGTGTTCTTGTATTAGACTGTATTTCTGGTTTCTATGTGCAATTATAGTATTTCTGGTTTTTTTAATTACACTCCTGGAAATGGAAAAAAGAACACATTGACACCGGTGTGTCAGACCCACCATATTTGCTACGGACACTGCGAGAGGGCTGTACAAGCAATGATCACACGCACGGCACAGCGGACACACCAGGAACCGCGGTGTTGGCCGTCGAATGGCGCTAGCTGCGCAGCATTTGTGCACCGCCGCCGTCAGTGTCAGCCAGTTTGCCGTGGCATACGGAGCTCCATAGCAGTCTTTAACACTGGTAGCATGCCGCGACAGCGTGGACGTGAACCGTATGTGCAGTTGACGGACTTTGAGCGAGGGCGTATAGTGGGCATGCGGGAGGCCGGGTGGACGTACCGCCGAATTGCTCAACACGTGGGGCGTGAGGTCTCCACAGTACATCGATGTTGTCGACAGTGGTCGGCGGAAGGCGCACGTGCCCGTCGACCTGGGACCGGACCGCAGCGACGCACGGATGCACGCCAAGACCGTAGGATCCTACGCAGTGCCGTAGGTGACCGCACCGCCACTTCCCAGCAAATTAGGGACACTGTTGCTCCTGGAGTATCGGCGAGGACCATTCGCAACCGTCTCCATGAAGCTGGGCTACGGTCCCGCACACCGTTAGGCCGTCTTCCGCTCACGCCCCAACATCGTGCAGCCCGCCTCCAGTGGTGTCGCGACAGGCGTGAATGGAGGGACGAATGGGGACATGTCGTCTTCAGCGATGAGAGTCGCTTCAGCCTTGGTGCCAATGATGGTCGTATGCGTGTTTGGCGCCGTGCAGGTGAGCGCCACTATCAGTACTGCATACGACCGAGGCACACATGGCCAACACCCGGCATCATGGTGTGGGGAGCGATCTCCTACACTGGCCGTACACCACTGGTGATCGTCGAGGGGACACTGAATAGTGCACGGTACATCCAAACCGTCATCGAACCCATCGTTCTACCATTCCTAGACCGGCAAGGGAACTTGCTGTTCCAACAGGACACTGCACGTCCGCATGTATCCCGTGCCACCCAACGTGCTCTAGAAGGTGTAAGTCAACTACCCTGGCCAGCAAGATCTCCGGATCTGTCCCCCATTGAGCATGTTTGGGACTGGATGAAGCGTCGTCTCACGTGGTCTGCACGTCCAGCACGAACGCTGGTCCAACTGAGGCGCCAGGTGGAAATGGCATGGCAAGCCGTTCCACAGGACTACATCCAGCATCTCTACGATCGTCTCCATGGGAGAATAGCAGCCTGCATTGCTGCGAAAGGTGGATATACACTGTACTAGTGCCGACATTGTGCATGCTCTGTTGCCTGTGTCTATGTGCCTGTGGTTCTGTCAGTGTGATCATGTGATGTATCTGACCCCAGGAATGTGTCAATAAAGTTTCCCCTTCCTGGGACAATGAATTCACGGTGTTCTTATTTCAATTTCCAGGAGTGTACCTCAGTATAAATGGTGTTTAAAATATCTTGTCTTATTGAGGAAGAACCGTGCCAGATGTGTACGTAGAATCACACTTCCACACACAAAACAGTTACATTTGTGCTTTGTTGTTTCGTAGGTTTTATAGTTGCTGGGGACTTAATTAATTAATTGTGTTAACAGAAGTTTTCTTTCGTTCTTTGTTGTTGTTCTATGCAGTCAGATTGCATACAAATACCAGTCAGGGCCTTCTGTTTGCGAGACTTCGTAGTCAGACAGTCACCTACTAAAAATTAAAAGTATTTGCATTCGTTATATAATTAAGCCCCCATGCACGTGGCGACCGCTGCTTCGGATCGTCCCTTGGAATTCTTCTGATTGTAAAAAAGGCAGACAGTAGTATTGTTGTAGTAATTTGTAGGTTAGTAATGGGAGTCTACATTGCATGTGTAGATTTGGTAATGAACATTTGTAGTTGTCTTGTCTTTCTTTTAATGGTATATTGGCAGAATTTAATTTTTGATGTCTTGTATACAGGTCTGACAATTTTGTCCAATTGTGAAGGTTCTAATTGTTCGTTAGG
This sequence comes from Schistocerca americana, assembly GCF_021461395.2. Taxonomy (NCBI): domain Eukaryota; kingdom Metazoa; phylum Arthropoda; class Insecta; order Orthoptera; family Acrididae; genus Schistocerca; species Schistocerca americana. The sequence goes on along the minus strand of NC_060119.1, from coordinate 569,206,370 downwards.
CGTGTTTGTCGGGAAACATTTCGTGTGAATGGTATTGTTGGAGATAAAGTCTCATTCTGTGTAATTTTCGTATAGTGACGAGTCTTATATGTTTTGTAAATGATTATACGATCGATGAAAAAGGCAAAAATGATGGATAGTGAGAATGACGAAATTGTTGACATGGCGAACTCACCAACACAGGAGAAGAGAATGATGAATAATGAAGTGGAAAACAATTTAATAAGTCGGGAAAATAATCCGGAACCATTTCAAAACTTTTCACAATCAAAAAATTTTCAGAATACGAGATTAACAACAGAAGATTCTGGAATAGTGTCGAACACAGATAGCTTTACAGCTATGACGAAGGAAGCTGGTTTTGCGGGAAACGTTAGGGGTGAAAGGAATTTCGAACCAGTTAATATGGAGCAGTTGATGAGTGCAATATTAAATTTGGGATCACGGTAGACTCACAAATAGGAACAATTAAAACCGAGATGGAAGCAATGGCAACACGGTTAGGCTCACAAATAAGAACATGTTTCAAAAACATGAAAGATGAATCAAAGAAAGAAATTAGAGAAGTACAACCGATTTTGAATGCTCACAATAATAGTTTAATTTCAATAGAAATTAAGCAAGAGGAACAGGACAGAGAACAGGAAGAAAGAGAACGCGTGATAGTACAAAAATTTTCAGAGTTAAATTTACAACGTGCACACGATAAGGAAGAAATATTTGAAAGAATCGAGGAATCTGTACCAAATGACAGAATAAATAACTTAACACAACAGTATGAACAATTAACTACTAAATGTGTCAATACTGAAACCCGAGTCGCGACACTTACGGAAGATGTAGATAAACAGAAAAAAAATAGGTGACTTATCGGAGAGAGTTGAGGAGATTTCTGATAAATTGACAAGTCTTAGTTTAAATGGGGACAGAGATTCAGATGATACAGCTCCATTGCCATTTTCAGAAACCGAAGAGTACCAAGACATAAATAAACATGTTGAAAATCAGGGGAAATTTAATGAACGCGTCAAAAGGGAATTTGAGGCATTACGAAAGCAAGTCAAACAAATTGAAGGCGAAATCGTAGGAAAAGACAGCAGAAGAAATTTAGAAACACAGATAGCAGAGGGGTTTGAAGAAAGTAATTTATTTCATTTACGAGAAGCAACTAGAGAGCGCCAGGCGCGCGAACTTGACAATAATCGACATTGGGACAGGGACAGACGCGGTAGGTCTTTGTCGCCACGAGGAGAAAACTTTGACTATAAACACTTGTTAACTGTTCGGAAATTCAAGATCTTTCGCAATTCTAAGAATGACATACATCCATGTTCATGGTTAGATCAATTTATGTACGCACTTCCACCAAATTGGCCACTAAGTCACAAACTGGAATTTATGTGCGGCTATTAATATCCTCAGGGGATTCGCTACACTAAGTGAATATGTGCCGTAGCGTGCACAGGGCCCCGAGCTGTAGTGGTGCTATTTCCCTTTTAGTTTTCTGCACTGCTGCCTACTCTTCTACTAGTCTTTGCATCTATTAGAACAAATCTTCAACTATCAATCTATCTAGACAGTCGATAAAGAATAACCGGATATGACTATTTTACCCAAAAGTGATTTCGGAAATTACCGTTTGGACTTACTGTATCTTCAGCAGCATTCATTCGTAGTTTAAACGAAATTTTACCTGTTTATCTTCGTGACAATATTACTTCATATGTTGACGATATTCTTATTGCTAAACGTTCTTGGATGAGCATAACAAAATTTTGGATTCATTATTACATATTTTTGCAAGAGTTGGCATTTCAGTGAACTTGGAAAAATCTGAATTTGGTCGTTCTCAGGTGAAATTTCTTGGTCATATTATTTCTACAGAAGGTATTCTTCCTGATCCAGAGAAACTAGACGCTATTCGTAATTATGCTGTTCCTACCACAAAACGTGATGTTCATAGTTTCCTTGGTGTCTGTAATTTTCTTAGATGCTTTGTTAGATTGGACAATTTGGACATACCTCGTTTATGTGAACTATCTGGAAAGAATTCTAATTGGTGTTGGGATGAGGAAGCTCAATCAGAATTTGATCAAGTTCGTGATGCTTTAGTTGCTGCTCCACTTCTTTCACATCCGGATTTATCTATAGATTTTTGTTTCGCGACGGACTCGTCATACAAAGGCCTAGGTGCACACTTATTTCAAGAGATAGAAGATAACGGCGTTGTAGTGCAGAAAACTATTGCCGATCTGTTCTTGCCAAATGCAAATCATGTCAAAAGGCTAAGCCGCCAACTATTTCTCACAGAGCACCATTGTTTCCTCTCGTTCCAGCAAAATTAAATGACATGGCTGCAGTCGATTTGTTCGGTCCAGTGGTTCGTTCTACTAATGGTTTTGCGTACATTTTAGTAGCAGTGGAATTGACATCAAAATATGTGTGTTTTACACCTTTACGCAAAGCAACAGCTCATTCAGTATCTAATGCTTTCATCAAACATTTTCTTAAAGAAGTGGGTCATGTTGATAACGTTATATCAGATAATGGATCACAGTTTCGCTCTAAAATTTGGCTTCGTACTCTACGGCGTTGTAAAATTAAACCAATTTTCATTTCACTTTTTCACCCTCAATCTAACGCTTCAGAGAGATGGATGAAGGAAATCAATAAATTGTGTCGTCTTTATTGTCATCAGAATCACAGAACGTGGGATCAGTATCTTCATATTTTTCAAAACATTCTGAATGAACTCCCTAATGATTCAACTTCTTTACCGCCTATATTGATAATAAAAAATGAAGCACCGACAAATCGCATTTCTGAAATCGTTCCATTTCCGCCTACACGGAAACTGCGGCATTCTGAAGTTGTCAACATGGCTCTACAAAATATTGCGTCTGTGGCTGCTAGAAGAGAGAAATCAGCTAAACGTCCTGGTCGTTTAAAAACTTTGTCAGTTGGTCAAAAGGTGTTAATTAAGTCTCACCGTTTGTCTCACAAAGGAAAAGGGTTGTGTCGCAAATTTTTTCTGCTTTATAACGGTCCATATAGGATTCGCAAAATTATTCGTGATAACACTGTTGAAGTAGAAACTCTTAAATCTCGGCGCTCTAAGGGAATACATCACATATCGAACGTTAAAATTTTTGTGGAATGACATACTTTTGAGAAACTGACAGTTACACGTAAACACACGGAGAGTACAAGGATACCGCGCCGTGTTTGTGGCGGCGGCACATACTCAAAGCAACAGTCAAGTCTGCGCGCCGCACAAGGCAGTCGTTGACCGTAAACAATTACTTCCTACGTCACGCGTACCTACAACTGATCGAGCGCTCAGTGCGAATGCACTGACAGCCGTAAACAAATACACAGTGTAATTTCTCCGAATAAATTCAGTATAAAGTTATAGTGACGTGATAAATTATGTTATTAACGTTCAGTATTTTTCAGGATACGGTTGTATAAAATATTTAAGACCTTCAGGTAAATTCTGTGTGTGTCCGACGTTAAGAGGACTTGCTATCGAGAAAATTTTCAGGAAGAATGTAATTTTGAAGAAGAAACTAATAAACTAAAAAGGTAACTATTAATTGAGTTATTTTTCAGGTAACGTATTTCCACTTAGGTACGTACTTTAGACGTAATTTGCTGCTCGCGATTACGTGATTCATACTTGGTGCTAAATTTCATGTTCTATGAATTTACTTGCGTACATTAACTGATTTTGACAATGATCGATTAATGAACAGGCTTGTTACTTGTGTATATTATGCATCGCTTGGCTGGACTGCTTTTTCACTGATGTCATATTTTTTTTATTATGTGCCTGCTGCGCTTATTTATTTAAATTATAATTGTCACCTGATTAATTGTGCTGATTGTGGTTATGTATGTAAGTTATACTTTGTGATTTATCTGCTTACGCCTTCATGTTTACTTATTAAGATTACATATGAACATTTATTTGCTTATGCTGATATGATGCTAATGACCTGTTTATTATGTAAGATATATATTTGCTGCTTTGCGTATGGATTGAATATTTATACATTTCTGTTTGTTGTCATAACTACTCTTTAATTTGGGGTATAGAAATGCTGATATACAGTGTACAAACATGGAGCTTAGGTCACACTATGGTATTAATTATAGATTGTTCGCTTCGCAGAGCCTCGTTGTAGGGATTGTGCTTGACATTCTGTTCTGTACTGGTATATTTACTCGCTATTGCATGTTTTGCTTACGCTCAGTGCCTTATATTTTTAAGATAGGAAAATGAACTGCTATAATTCGACATAAATGACAATAGTACAAGAAACTTTATAGAAGCCACATGAGCTGGAGGTTTTATGGAAGCTGTATAAATTTATGCTAATAGTGAAAGGGTACAGTACCGCCCGACATTGAAAATAGGTACAACATACTTCATTATTTTTGTCAGAAGAACACATTCTTTTTGTAAAATAACTCAATTTCAATTAATACAGCGAAGCCGGATACCAGTGTGGGAAAGAATGACAATTTATTTATTTAATTGATCACATGTGCACTCCCACAAAGTAAATCCCTACATCCAGTTTGGTGAGATCTGTGAAATGAATGAATGTATGGTCGTCTGCTAACCGCAGAGAGTGAATGTGAATATATGATCATCTTTGAGTCCATCCTTTGGCCACCTTTGGTGGGACCAAAGAGATGAAATTTACCAGAGCTTTGAGCGCCTGAAATGTGGCTGACCAATACGATAGCAAGGTGCTTCCCTCACCTCGACAGAGATGGGAGAGGACCTAGAGAACGGCCATGTTTCAGCACTCTGCCGCTGGATCTCGTGCTGTTAAGACCTGTTTTAGTTGTGCTCCGTAATGATGAAAGAGTGGAGACATGGTATGCGTGTGGAATATTTAAGAGTAGTTTGAAATAATAATTTCTCTATTTCAGGAACTTTTGTGGGGAGAATTAAATGTCAGGCAGGTAATATTAAAGGGATTGTAGTAATCTTCGGAAGTGACCTACGGTCACAATGAAACCACGTGTAGCAATAAGTTGAAATACTTCCGTGTGCTTAAGTTAAGCTGAATTACTAGCGTGTGTACAATAAGTTGAAATATTTAAGAAATAGCGTGTGTACCATAAGTTGAAATATTTAAGAAATGGCGTGTGCAGGACTTGAAATTAGAGACGAGTACTTCCACATGGTGAGTACTGTGTGAGTCTCAATCTGTGTATGAGACAAAGGATAAAGAGAAGTACTCGTCCATGATATCAGTTGAGGACTCGCGTGTGTGATGTTCTTAATATTACTTTGCGTGATATGATTCCGTGCGACGCTTCATTCAAACTCTGAGAGAGAAGCAAGGTGAGTCGGCCGTCTACCCAGCAACGCCACTTGGCTTGCATTGCACAGGAAGACGTGCAAATATCTCCAGAGTTCGTAGTAGGAAGGTAGAATTACAAAGTGGGGCAGTGTCGTGTGAAACTGGGATAAATATTAATTAAAGTGGGAAAGCTGAAAGTGATAATGTTGTGACTATTCTCTGTGTAGTATTTCATGTTGTAGTGTGGTGTATGTCATGTAATTTGGGTATGTGTAGTCATCATGGAGAGTAGCGAGGTAGTTTCAAAAGATTAGTGGGTTATGCTTGTTCCTTCGGTACCGCTCGGTCTGGAGGAAAGTTTAGTGATGATGATTGTGAGAGTCGAAGTGTGAGGTATAATAAAAGATCCACCATCCTATCCAGAAAGTGCACTGTAGCGTTAAAACTAATTACGAGACCATAATATAGAGATTCACTATTGTAAAGCCATGCCCACTGGGCGGAATTTCTCATGTGCTATTGTTGTAGGTTGTAGAATTTGTGTGTTTAGGTTAGAGAATTTATTGGAATAAATAAGATAGTGAAAAGAAAAAGATTGGTAGACTATTCGTTCGAATTGTGTGTTGTCATAATGTCCCGAATTTATAATGTGTGCGCCATTCATATTCAGTGCGGTGGCCACGTTTTGACAAAAGCCATTAAATAAAAGACAAAAAGAAAATGTGGTATTGCCAGTGCGTAGTGTACAGTCAGAGTTCTGTAAATTATTGATAGTCAGATGCGTGTTTCCGTTGCGTATTAATCATATAGGAGGATAACTTGTAACTTAAATTGTGAGTACGAGAGTTCATGTTACTCGATAAATTAAGAATGAATCCACTCACTTGGCAGACCACTCATCTTGCAGGCCTGACTGCTTGATGCCACAGTATGAGCAAGGCATGTGGGTGCCTCTCATAATTTCGACCCTGCCAGGATTTTTTTGCCAGGATATTTTTTGCCAGGATTTAATGCTGTTAGGTTTATTGCTGTTAAGATTTTTTTTTTTTGATGGAATATATTGTGATAGCGCTAAGAAGTAAAATTTTTTCTGTTTGCAATTTCTTTCTGGATTGGTGAGGATCTTATATTTTTTTATGTAATTAACTGCTATATCGCCCAAGGGTGGAAGACCGATGTATAATTTTTTTTGCGTAATGTCCGTGGTAACTAGGTCGCAGCCGAAAAGTGTAGTCATCATGGAGAATAGCGATTCTGGCGTGAACGTAGCAGTGCAGCAGGAAGTAGCTGTTGACCATGTGTTAATGAGCGAGAAAGACAAACACTCCGAAGGGGCTGAAATGTTCAGTGGACCGCTGCTGGGTGATCCTTTGTGCGGCGGGCTTTGTCCACAAACGGGGGCTTTTCCCGACGACGCGGGCGAGCCGGGACTAGGTCAGGTATGCAGTGAAAGTGCAGCTACCCTTAGCGAAGCTACGGTTTCTCAGGCAAACGAGGTGAGCGCACCGAAAGTAGCAAATTACAATGTGATACTGCAGTTTTTACAGAAGATGGATAGGAAGGCTAAGGAGAGAGATAGGGAGAATAAGGAGAGAGATAGGGAGGCTGAGGAGAGAGATAGGGAGTTTAATGAAATATTGGACGCGATGGATAGAGATAATAAGGAAAGATGGGAAGCGATGGATAAAGGTAGTAAGGAAAGTATGGAGGCATTGGATAAGGGAAATAAAGAGGCAATGAGGAAGCTACACACAGTCATCGATGAGCGTCTGCCCGCAGTTAATAATCGGTTAGATGAGGGGGAGAAGAATCTGGGTGCGTCGAAGCAAGTACAGGATGCTGTGAAAGAAAAAGCCAATAATTTGGAGGTACGAATAAGTGCAATAGAGAGCGATATTACAGAACGTAGGGACGTGTTGCCGGATGATCGAATCAAAGAAGTAGTGGTCAGAATGAATACGATTAGTGCAGAGGTAGAAAAGATTAGTATAAGAGGCGAGACAGGCTCTGACAGTACGCAGCGAGTGGTTTATGCCAACCAGGGGGAGATACAATCGCTATTACAGCTTAAAGAGGCGCAATTAGTAATAAGTAGGAAACATAGTGAAGAACTAGCACAGTTGCAATTAGTGTGCAGTAGCGAGGGTGACACACCACCAGGTAGATTGCAGAGGGAGATTGAGATAAACTCAAAAAGCGAAAATAGGCAGAAAGAGGAAGACGAATTCAGAGAGTCAGAAGAACGGTTGTGTCGGATAAAGCAGGTGGCAAACCCAACTGGGTATAGTCCAAGGCTGTCTCAATTTCAAGATTCAGTACCTTCATCGTGGGGACCGCTCCTCAAAACGAAGTTTGTGTGTAACCATTTAAGGGGCGAGGCTAGAGCGCAAATGCAGGAAGTTATTAAAGACTGTAGTAGCTACGAGATATTTTGTGACAAGTTTTTAAATGAATTCTGGTCGAAAAGTAAGCAGGACCAGGTTAAGCAAAGCATATTGATGATGCCAAATTGTAACGAAGGTGGTATAAGAGATCCAGTGTCGTGCTATCAGGAAATCCTGAGACGAAATAGGTATTTGGATGTGACATACGAACCTGGGGAGCTCATTAGGATCTGTATAGCGAAGTTGCCAGTGAAATTGCGCAGAGATATAGTGATAGCAGGCAGAGGCTTAGACGATTCCGCATCATTTCAACACTTGTTACAGGAACTGGGTAATGAGTGCAACATTGTGAACGGCGAAACGAGTCATAGGTCAGACAGAATCGAGGATAGGAACGGCAGAAACTATCAGAATGACAGGAGAGCATGGAATCCTGGCATTTCATTCTTGTCATAATGGATTGAAGAATAGGAGAAACTAATCCAACATATCAGCCCTTAGCATCTTGCCTTAAAACACATGCCGCTGGCACTGAAAATTGTCTATGTAGCAGACATACTCTACTGATATGTAGGAATGCAAATACCATACATCTGATCAGAGAATAAAACACCAGAAATGGCATCTGTTAGACTGGTCTCTCAGAGCAAAAAAATTTGCAAATTTTTATTTGGAACAGTAAAGTAAAAGGACTGTTTCCTCAAAACAAAACAGTTGCTAAAATGTAATGTAATAATGCCGATGAGTCCAGTTTAATTAGTGTGATTTGACTATTGCAGGTACTTAACACGTAATGTAAAAAGTAAACATTGTGATGTGTATGGAATAGGGTACATTTATACTGCTGTTACAGGTAACATCAGTAATGTGATCGAAGTTTTTAAATTAGATGCCATCTGATCTATAGTATGTCATAGTCGTGGAGACAGCTATAATGAGATGCTGTGTATGGTTGTTCGGAATCTGATGTTAGTGAAAGAGGCCACTAGCACCAAAGTTTCTAACACTTGGGCTGTCCCATTTCTCCCAGCTTGTATATTTTCTGCACACATTTAATTTTCATATAAGCTTAGATTCCTAACTAGCAAATTCTTTACTGTGTATAGTGGACCATTAAGAGTGAGGCGGATTGTCCATGAAAATGCTGTACTGATTGAGACGATCAAGGGAAAACAATCTCGTGGGCTTCATCACATTTCTAACATCAAATAATGGAAAAGTTAAGGATAGATCTAAAGTAGGCGGTTTATGGTAGTTAGTCAGTGTATTTATTTGTGGTGTGTAACGTTGTGCAGGGTCAAATCGAACATAAGAATTTTCAGGCGGGATGTCAGGAAGTATGACGGAATAGACTGGTCGAATGAGTCATGAACAGGAGTCGACAGAGTGGTGTATGTACGTATTTTTTGTCATATGAATAAGGATCAAGCAGAAACGACGTGATGATTAATGAGTGGCTAAAGATGGTAGATAGAGAAGCGACGTGATAAATAGTAGTGGATAAAGGTGATATTTAAGGAGAGAAGCGACGTGAAGCAGTGTGATTAATAAATAGAAATTCGACGTGATGAAACAGTGGTAAATAAAGGCGAGTAGAATTAATAATATGGAGATGTCTTAGATGTATGTTACAGAGAGGCCTGTGTATGCTGCAATAGAGACTGATGCCAATGGCGAAGGAAGACCAGGAAATGATGGAGTAATGGACGGACGGAGAGCCGAAATACGAATGAAGAGATGAGGACAACTGCACAATGTGAAAGGACATAAAGGGAGTATGAGATCCAGATGGTGAACGTTGTGGAATACTGACGTAAGATGTAATATAAGTGTAGATCTAATTCTTAGCATAACATTTGCGATTTGGCAAAAATAATATTTGTTGTTGTTGTTGTTGAGGCCTGGTACCAGTATAACTAATCAAAACGGTACCAAGAATGTGTACAGTTATTTTGCAGGTTGAATAATTTGTGTATTTTTGTTCTTAGATGAAATGTCGCAATTCTAAAGTGATATATAGCAGGAGGAGTAGTCGGTAAAGCGAATACAGAGGTAAGCCGATGGAGAGAGGTGCCAGAGTGAAAGGACGAATTCGAAGACTGGAATGCTATCTCCAAAACAGTTTCATGTGTTATGTGGTTGAGTATAAGGGAGCAAAGGTATGGTATGTTGTGAGTGTGGTGGTGTTATGAGTATAAGGGAGCAAAGGTATGGTATGTTGTCGTGAGTGTGGTGGTGTTAAGGTTAGCTGACTTCTAAACCTATTCTGTTAGTGTATTAATGGATTGAATGAGAAGGAAAATGTGATGTCTGGTGAGTGAGAGTCGTAGAGTAGTGTGATCAATGCGCACACTCCTGTAATGGGGATGCTACCGATCTGTAACTAAAACATTATTGTGTATTGTTTGATTTGGATGAACCTCGATGGCAGGTCAGGATCTGACATCATGTGGATGGTACATACATGTCCTAGAAATGTTGTTATATATAATAAAAAGGTAAAATATATAAAGAGATACTAATTTCAGTCTGTCACAAGCACAAAGGTGCATTGTATGTTGTAGATTTAGAGTCACCAGTTTCTAAAATGTTTATTGTGATAGGATGTTAGAGTAGTCTACTATTTTATATTGTAATTATGGGTTGTATAGATTGTTTATTATTCCTTTTTTTTTTACACTTTCATGTTTTGTATGAGGGACGACAGGTACAATCAATAGCGCAAGTGTGGGCTGTATATAGAAAAGGGATAAATGTTGATGTATGTGTAGAAAACTAGGGTGTATAGTTTTATGTTTTTTAGAGCAAAGATTCTTTTATTACCAATGTATCTAATAGATCATACATGTAATCAATGAGTATTTAATTATATCCTTTTGTCTGTAATGTTGCGAGATGCACGGAAGGGTCTGACTGATTGGGTGTCATAACGCCCATACCGCTAGCGGGCCGAGCTGACGTAGCCATGGCGACGGGCGACAGGGCCGCGGCACTCCCCACTCCACTGCCGGACGGGGTACACTCCACGCACCCGCTACAGCAGGTCAACGGCCTGGGGCGACACGCACATACCACTGGCCATTCATAAGTTCCGCCACCCTTACGACTGGGGAAAGTATCCCGCGGAGGCAACAGCGGGTGGTTTCTTCTGCTCAACGGCGCGCGCAGCGGCGCCACGGCAGAAAGGACGACGCGCGGCAGAGCCCGGCGGGCATTTGTTACCAGCAACTATTAACTAGTACTGGACTGTGGAGCCGTGAAGCAAGATGACTGCTCGTATGTCTCCATAAGGTGGAAAGTGAAAGACTGGTGTTCCCATGTTGTGAGTGGTGGAAAAGATTTTGTTGTTTTGTTATGTCTTGACCACTGAACGGTGGGATCCATAAACCTTTGGCAGTGACTGGTTAAGTGTGCTTTGTGAATTACATGTGGGACGCTTGGTATTCTTGAAGAGGACAGTTGTCGTTTGGTGACTAATTATTGTATGAACGCAAGAAACTAGAGTGGGACATTGACATTTGCGTCTGTAGTAGGAGACATTTCTTTAATTGTAGAGGGGAATAAGTGCTGTTTGTTGGAACTTACGACTTTTAATTACACCATGAACTGAAAGGACAGAACCGTGGGTAATAGTAGTTGTAGGACCATTTCTGGACGACCAGATTCGTGTGGATGGTACGCTGAGAGTGACTATAAACATTCATGTTTAATGTGAGATACAGTTTACTGTTTAGTGCGTGTTGAAAATGCAGATTTGAGTGACTTAAAGACTTTCGTCGGGAAACCATGGGAGAGCCTTGACACCGAGACAGTGTTTCTAGGAAAACTGTCAGCAACTTTTTGACCCCAAGAAAATCACAGAATGAAATGTTTCCGTGTGACTCGCAAGATAGGGGATAATGTATTTGTAATTGTGTAAATGTTTTTTTATGTGTTTCATTCCTGAAGGGACAGCAAGTGTAATTGTATTTTATTAACGTTTGTGTTTGGAATAGTTAGTGTTTTTTTTTTTGTTTGTTCTGGGTTACCAAGTTCACGTAGCATGTTTATTAGAATATTTGGTACAATGATGCTTTAATTATTAGCCAGTGGCGTAATACTAACGTAGCGGCCCTTGTAGCATTGATCAGTAAGATTGTCACAGGGGACAAGAGTTTGCATTGCACAACAAATATCGGAATTAACTGATGCATTTTGATGTCTTGGACAGTAATGATCTTGTTGGTGTGTTGACTGCAGCCACTTATTTGCATTATCACAGTTGTGATATTTCACAATTAAATTGTAACGAAGGCTAGTCAAAGTGCAAGTTCTTGTCGTCTAAATGTGTGACAACAGAGAAATGAGCAGCAGAGTAAGATACGAGACCTACTGGTGGATTCAAGCACTTATTGCTAACTATTTATTGCGTGTATTGATATGGAGCCTGAATTCTACATGTAACTAGTGGACGCAAATTTTTTTTCCTTTTGTTGATTTTGTTTTGTATTTAGACATTGCCGTGTAAAGATTATTACAACGCAATTTATGAATGTCAGATTACTTGTTCTGTGTTTGGACGGTGAGCTATTTAGAATTTCACGAGTACAATCAGTATTTTTTTATTTGTTTTAGAATTATTGAAGTTTGGATTACTCATAAAAATAACGAAGATCCCAGTAACTAAGGAAATTTTTATCTCACCATTATTTTTTGTTTGTATGATGTGATGTTTTATTTGTCATTTGGATTGTTGTAAATATGTATGTGTACATTACTCCGGATTGTGGAGAGTACAATAATGCAACAACTGTGTCAATAATTTGGTAAAGTAACAGCATTTGGTCGTCTATTTGAGGTCACCAGGGGCTAAGGTCTCCTCCTGGTTATTTTGATGACTTGCTACGTTTGTTCTAATACAGCTTTCTTAAAAAAATGTTCGGAACTACCCTCGCATTGCAAGGATAGTACCGTGCCATTTTTTTCTGCATGGGTAGCCGGTGGTGAAAGGGTACAGTACCGCCCGACATTGAAAATAGGTACAACATACTTCATTATTTTTGTCAGAAGAACACATTCTTTTTGTAAAATAACTCAATTTCAATTAATACAGCGAAGCCGGATACCAGTGTGGGAAAGAATGACAATTTATTTATTTAATTGATCACATGTGCACTCCCACAAAGTAAATCCCTACATCCAGTTTGGTGAGATCTGTGAAATGAATGAATGTATGGTCGTCTGCTAACCGCAGAGAGTGAATGTGAATATATGATCATCTTTGAGTCCATCCTTTGGCCACCTTTGGTGGGACCAAAGAGATGAAATTTACCAGAGCTTTGAGCGCCTGAAATGTGGCTGACCAATACGATAGCAAGGTGCTTCCCCCACCTCGACAGAGATGGGAGAGGACCTAGAGAACGGCCATGTTTCAGCACTCTGCCGCTGGATCTCGTGCTGTTAAGACCTGTTTTAGTTGTGCTCCGTAATGACGAAAGAGTGGAGACATGGTATGCGTGTGGAATATTTAAGAGTAGTTTGAAATAATAATTTCTCTATTTCAGGAACTTTTGTGGGGAGAATTAAATGTCGGGCAGGTAATATTAAAGGGATTGTAGTAATCTTCGGAAGTGACCTACGGTCACAATGAAACCACGTGTAGCAATAAGTTGAAATACTTCCGTGTGTTTAAGTTAAGCTGAATTACTAACGTGTGTACAATAAGTTGAAATATTTAAGAAATAGCGTGTGTACCATAAGTTGAAATATTTAAGAAATGGCGTGTGCAGGACTTGAAATTAGAGACGAGTACTTCCACATGGTGAGCACTGTGTGAGTCTCAATCTGTGTATGAGACAAAGGATAAAGAGAAGTACTCGTCCATGGTATCAGTTGAGGACTCGCGTGTGTGATGTTCTTAATATTACTTTGCGTGATATGATTCCGTGTGACACTTCATTCAAACTCTGAGAGAGAAGCAAGGTGAGTCGGCCGTCTACCCAGCAACGCCACTTGGCTTGCATTGCACAGGAAGACGTGCAAATATCTCCAGAGTTCGTAGTAGGAAAGTAGAATTACAAAGTGGGGCAGTGTCGTGCGAAACTGGGATAAATATTAATTGAAGTGGGAAAGCTGAAAGTGATAATGTTGTGACTATTCTCTGTGTAGTATTTCATGTTGTAGTGTGGTGTATGTCATGTAATTTGGGTATGTGTAGTCATCATGGAGAGTAGCGAGGTAGTTTCAAAAGATTAGTGGGTTATGCTTGTTCCTTCGGTACCGCTCGGTCTGGAGGAAAGTTTAGTGATGATGATTGTGAGAGTCGAAGTGTGAGGTATAATAAAAGATCCACCATCCTATCCAGAAAGTGCACTGTAGCGTTAAAAATAATTACGAGACCATAATATAGAGATTCACTATTGTAAAGCCATGCCCACTGGGCGGAATTTCTCATGTGCTATTGTTGTAGGTTGTAGAATTTGTGTGTTTAGGTTAGAGAATTTATTGGAATAAATAAGATAGTGAAAAGAAAAAGATTGGTAAACTATTCGTTCGAATTGTGTGTTGTCATAATGTCCCGAATTTATAATGTGTGCGCCATTCATATTCAGTGCGGTGGCCACGTGTTGACAAAAGCCATTAAATAAAAGACAAAAAGAAAATGTGGTATTGTCAGTGCGTAGTGTACAGTCAGAGTTCTGTAAATTATTGATAGTCAGATGCGTGTTTCCGTTGCGTATTAATCATATAGGAGGATAACTTGTAACTTAAATTGTGAGTACGAGAGTTCATGTTACTCGATAAATTAAGAATGAATCCACTCGCTTGGCAGACCACTCATCTTGCAGGCCTGACTGCTTGATGCCACAGTATGAGCAAGGCATGTGGGTGCCTCTCAATAGGATGGAAGCTAACGACATGACATACCAATGCTAGGTTTAGACCATTGGCAGTTATTACACTGCATTTTTCGTGAGCAATTGAAATAGGAAGTGACACTTGACACAAGAAATACTCCACATGTTTGCTTCTGTTTGCCATAATTCTTGAAGTGGTGTACACACTGTGAAATATTACGATCATTCACACTCCGTACTCGTACTTACTTACTGAAAGTTATTCAAACTAAAGGCTGTTAGAGGTCATGTATGCATTTCTTTTATTAAATGATGGACAAGGTAACCAAAATGTTTTTCATAATTCATAATGAGTAAAGATTTGGGTCGGATGGATTACACAGAGGTTGTGTGTGGACATTATGTCTTCGGATTGCATGGGATGATGAATTGAAGTTTGCACTAGGATTTTATCTGTACTTGTTCGAAGAGACTGACTAGAGGAAAGAGTTGTTATGGAAGTGAAATGATATTGGCGGTAAGGGTTATATGTGTCGACGTGTTGAAGAGGTATTATTGAGGTATTGAGATTGTGTGAGTTGATCATTATTGGAGTTTTGGTGGACAAGAGGTAAGGTAAATGATATTGGCGATAAGGTTTATATGTATTGACGTATTATAGAGGTATTATTGAGGTATTGAGATTGTGTGAAGTTGATGATTATTGGAGTTTTAGTGGACAAGAGGTAAGGTAAATGATATTGGTGATAAGGTTTATATATATCGACGTATGAGGTATTATTGAGGTATTAAGATTATGTGATGCTGATGATTATTGGAGTTTTGGTGGATAAGAGGTAAAGTAAGTGAGGAGCATTTTTTTTTTTTTTTGTTGGTTTATATGGAACAAGGAGGTTGAAGATAGCAGACTAGAACACTCAAGTGGAAAGAAGATTGTCTACACACACACTTTGTTAAATCACTAAGCAGTATATATATAATTTTTTTTGGAGAGAGGAAATATTTGCATATCTTGGCACACTGACAGTTGTTCAGCAACTGTACATTTTGATCTGGCTTGCCAAACATTAGTCTTGACATGATGACTATGACATTGACTAACTATTATTGACTGTTATACACTGTTGACACTACTACTTGATACACAAGTTGAACATAAAATTTTGGACAGAATTGCATTTACACAGTTAACACTATTCAATTACACTGTAGTACTTAATGTGGATGAAAGATGAGTCAGTGTGTTTTTTGTGTTTTCCTTTCCTAATGCCAAATAATTGGTACCGACCTATCTCCTAAATATTAATTTACCTGTTTGTTGTGGCTTGCACTGACACCCATAAATATTATAGGTTTACTGTTATTTGCATATTGTAATAGATAATATGACAATTATCTGATATCATTGGTGCATTTGTTATATTTTGTATGTTTAGTGTAAGAGCATTGATAATAATATTGTAAAGGCAATTGTGTGTGCATTCAAACTGTTGTTCGTGCTTGCACCTGTTCAACATTAGTGGGTGCCACTTGGAAATGTTTAATTTCTGCTGATAAACTCTAATGAAGAGTGTGATTAGTGATAGTGAATGTTATGGACTGCTGTCTGAACCTGCTCAACATTGCTGAGTGCCACTGATGAAACTGTTTCTACTGACACAATGTCACTTGTTGCTGTCTGCACCTGTCAACATTACTGGGTGCCACTCATGGAACTGCTTCTACTGACATAATGTCACTTGTTGGTGTCTGCACCTGTTCAGCATTGCTGGGTGCCACTGATGGAACTGCTTCTACTGAGATAATGTCATTTGTTGGTGTCTGCACCTGTTCAACATTACTGGGTGCCACTGATGGACTGCTTCCACTGAGATAATGTCACTTGTTGGTGTCTGCACCTGTTCAACAATGCTGGGTGCCACTGATGGACTGCTTCTACTGACATGATGTCACTTGTTGGTGTCTGCACCTGTTCAACACTGCTAGGTGCCACTGATGGGCTGCTTCTACTGAAATGATGTGACTTGTCGTTGTCTGCACCTGCTCAACATTGCTGTGTGCCACTGATGGACTGCTTCTACTGAAATGATGTCACTTGTTGGTGTCTGCACCTGCTCAACATTACTGGGTGCCACTGATGGACTGCTTCTACTGAAATGATGTCACTTGTTGGTGTCTGCACCTGCTCAACATTACTGGGTGCCACTGATGGACTGCTTCTACTGAAATGATGTCACTTGTTGGTGTCTGCACCTGTTCAACAATGCTGGATGCCACTGATGGACTGCTTCTACGGACATAATGTCACTTGTTGGTGTCTGCACCTGTTCAACGTTGCTAGGTGCCACTGACGGGCTGCTTCTACTGAAATGATGTCACTTGTTGGTGTCTGCACCTGCTCAACATTGCTGGGTGCCACTGATGTACTGCTTCTACTGAAATGATGTCACTTGTTGGTGTCTGCACCTGCTCAACATTACTGGGTGCCACTGATGGACTGCTTCTATTGAGATAGTGTCACTTGTTGGTGTCTGCACCTGCTCAACATTACTGGGGGCCACTGATGGACTGCTTCTACTGAAATGATGTCACTTGTTGGTGTCTGCACCTGCTCAACATTGCTGGGTGCCACTGATGGAACTGTTTCTACTGGCATAATGTCACTTGTTGCTGTCTGCACCTGTCAACATTACTGGGTGCCACTGATGGAACTGCTTCTACTGACATAATGTCACTTGTTGGTGTCTGTACCGGTTCAGCATTGCTGGGTGCCACTGATGGAACTGCTTCTACTGAGATAAAGTCACTTGTTGGTGTCTGCACCTGCTCAACATTACTGGGTGCCACTGATGGACTGCTTCTACTGAGATAATGTCACTTGTTGGTGTCTGCACCTGTTCAACAATGCTGGGTGCCACTGATGGACTGCTTCTACTGACATAATGTCACTTGTTGGTTTCTGCACCTGTTCAACATTGCTAGGTGCCACTGATGGGCTGCTTCTGCTGAAATGATGTCACTTGTGGATGTCTGCACCTGCTCAACATTGCTGGGTGCCACTGATGGACTGCTTCTACTGAAATGATGTCACTTGTTGGTGTCTGCACCTGCTCAACATTACTGGGTGCCACTGATGGACTGCTGCTACTGAGATAATGTCACTTGTTGGTGTCTGCACCTGTTCAACAACGCTGGGTGCCACTGATGGACTGCTTCTACTGACATAATGTCACTTGTTGGTGTCTGCACCTGTTCAACACTGCTAGGTGCCACTGATGGACTGCTTCTACTGAAATGATGTCACTTGTTGGTGTCTGCACCTGCTCAACATTGCTGGGTGCCACTGATGGAACTGTTTCTACTGGCATAATGTCACTTGTTGCTGTCTGCACCTGTCAACATTACTGGGTGCCACTGATGGAACTGCTTCTACTGACATAATGTCACTTGTTGGTGTCTGTACCGGTTCAGCATTGCTGGGTGCCACTGATGGAACTGCTTCTACTGAGATAAAGTCACTTGTTGGTGTCTGCACCTGTTCAACAATGCTGGGTGCCACTGATGGACTGCTTCTACTGACATAATGTCACTTGTTGGTTTCTGCACCTGTTCAACATTGCTAGGTGCCACTGATGGGCTGCTTCTGCTGAAATGATGTCACTTGTGGATGTCTGCACCTGCTCAACATTGCTGGGTGCCACTGATGGACTGCTTCTACTGAAATGATGTCACTTGTTGGTGTCTGCACCTGCTCAACATTACTGGGTGCCACTGATGGACTGCTGCTACTGAGATAATGTCACATGTTGGTGTCTCCACCTGTTCAACAACGCTGGGTGCCACTGATGGACTGCTTCTACTGACATAATGTCACTTGTTGGTGTCTGCACCTGTTCAACACTGCTAGGTGCCACTGATGGGCTGCTTCTACTGAAATGATGTCACTTGTTGCTGTCTGCACCTGCTCAACATGCTGGGTGCCACTGATGGAACTGTTTCTACTGACATAATGTCACTTGTTGGTGTTTGCACCCGTTCAACATTACTGGGTGTCACTGTTAGAACTGTTTCTACTGTAATGATGTTACTTCTTGCTGTCTGCACCTGTTTAACATTGCTGGGTGCCACTGATGGAACTGCTTCTACTGACATAAAGTCACTTGTTGGTGTCTGCACCTGTTCAGCATTGCAGGGTACCACTGATGGAGCTGTGTCTACTGAGATAATGTCACTTGTTGGTGTCTGCACCTGCTCAACATTACTGGGTGCCACTGATGGACTGCTTCTACTGAAATGATGTCACTTGTTGGTGTCTGCACCTGCTCAGCATTACTGGGTGCCACTGATGGACTGCTTCTACTGAAATGATGTCACTTGTTGGTGTCTGCACCTGGTCACCATTACTGGGTGCCACTGATGGACTGCTTCTACTGAAACGATGTCACTTGTTGGTGTCTGCACCTGGTCACCATTACTGGGTGCCACTGATGGACTGCTTCTACTGAAACGATGTCACTTGTTGGTGTCTGCACCTGCTCAACATTACTGGGTGCCACTGATGGACTGCTTCTACTGAGATAATGTCACTTGTTGGTGTCTGCACCTGCTAAACATTGCTAGGGGCCACTGATGGGCTGCTTCTACTGAAATGATGTCACTTGTCGGTGTCTGCACCTGCTCAACATTGCTGTGTGCCACTGATGGACTGCTTCTACTGAAATGATGTCACTTGTTGGTGTCTGCACCTGCTCAGCATTACTGGGTGCCACTGATGGACTGCTTCTACTGAAATGATGTCACTTGTTGGTGTCTGCACCTGGTCACCATTACTGGGTGCCACTGATGGACTGCTTCTACTGAAACGATGTCACTTGTTGGTGTCTGCACCTGTTCAACAATGCTGGATGCCACTGATGGACTGTTTCTACGGACATAATGTCACTTGTTGGTGTCTGCACCTGTTCAACGTTACTGGGTGCCACTGATGGACTGCTTCCACTGAAATGATGTCACTTGTTGGTGTCTGCACCTGCTCAACATTGCTGGGTGCCACTGATGGACTGCTTCTACTGAAATGATGTCACTTGTTGGTGTCTGCACCTGCTCAACATTGCTGGGTGCCACTGATGGACTGCTTCTACTGAAATGATGTCACTTGTTGGTGTCTGCACCTGCTCAACATTACTGGGTACCACTGATGGACAGCTTCTACTGAAATGATGTCACTTGTTGGTGTCTGCACCTGCTCAACATTGCTGGGTGCCACTGATGGAACTGTTTCTACTGACATAATGTCACTTGTTGCTGTCTGCACCTGTTCAGCATTGCTGGGTGCCACTGATGGAACTGCTTCTACTGAGATAAAGTCACTTGTTGGTGTCTGCACCTGTTCAACAACGCTGGGTGCCACTGATGGACTGCTTCTACTGAGATAATGTCTCTTGTTGGTGTCTGCACCTGTTCAACATTACTGGGTGCCACTGATGGACTGCTTCTACTGAAATGATGTCACTTGTTGGTGCCAGCACCTGCTCAACATTACTGGGTGCCACTGATGGACAGCTTCTACTGAAATGATGTCACTTGTTGGTGTCTGCACCTGCTCAACATTGCTGGGTGCCACTGATGGAACTGTTTCTACTGACATAATGTCACTTGTTGGTGTTTGCACCTGTTCAACATTACTGGGTGCCACTCTTAGAACTGTTTCTACTGTAATGATGGTACTTCTGGCTGTCAGCACCTGTTTAACATTGCTGGGTGCTACTGATGGAACTGTTTCTACTGAAATAATGTCACTCGTTGGTGTCTGCACCTGTTGACCATTGCTGGGTGCTACTGCTGGAACTGTCAACTACTTGTTTATTGTTTGGAGTTTGGCTCTGAGCACTATGCGACTCAACTGCTGAGGTCATCAGTCGCCTAGAACTTAGAACTAATTAAATCTAACTAACCTAAGGACAGCACACAACACCCAGCCATCACGAGGCAGAGAAAATCCCTGACCCCGCCGGGAATCGAACCCGGGAACCTGGGCGTGGGAAGTGAGAACGCTACCGCACGACCACGAGATGCGGGCACTTGTTTATTGAAGTATGGAAAGCATTTTATGTGAATATTTGTATAAACTGATTTTTTTGTGTATTTACTGTTTGTGAAATGTTATGAGACTCTTACCTACACCTCTTTGACATCGCTGGTGCCATTGATTGAATTATACTTGTGTAAACTACACTCCTGGAAATTGAAATAAGAACACCGTGAATTCATTGTCCCAGGAAGGGGAAACTTTATTGACACATTCCTGGGGTCAGATACATCACATGATCACACTGACAGAACCACAGGCACATAGACACAGGCAACAGAGCATGCACAATGTCGGCACTAGTACGGTGTATATCCACCTTTCGCAGCAATGCAGGCTGCTATTCTCCCATGGAGACGATCATAGAGATGCTGGATGTAGTCCTGTGGAATGGCTTGCCATGCCATTTCCACCTGGCGCCTCAGTTGGACCAGCGTTCATGCTGGACGTGCAGACCGCGTGAGACGACGCTTCATCCAGTCCCAAACATGCTCAGTGGGGGACAGATCCGGAGATCTTGCTGGCCAGGGTAGTTGACTTACACCTTCTAGAGCACGTTGGGTGGCACGGGATACATGCGGACGTGCATTGTCCTGTTGGAACAGCAAGTTCCCTTGCCGGTCTAGGAATGGTAGAACGATGGGTTCGATGACGGTTTGGATGTACCGTGCACTATTCAGTGTCCCCTCGACGATCACCAGTGGTGTACGGCCAGTGTAGGAGATCGCTCCCCACACCATGATGCCGGGTGTTGGCCCTGTGTGCCTCGGTCGTATGCAGTCCTGATTGTGGCGCTCACCTGCACGGCGCCAAACACGCATACGACCATCATTGGCACCAAGGCAGAAGCGACTCTCATCGCTGAAGACGACACGTCTCCATTCGTCCCTCCATTCACGCCTGTCGCGACACCACTGGAGGCGGGCTGCACGATGTTGGGGCGTGAGCGGAAGACGGCCTAACGGTGTGCGGGACCGTAGCCCAGCTTCATGGAGACGATTGCGAATGGTCCTCGCCGATACCCCAGGAGCAACAGTGTCCCTAATTTGCTGGGAAGTGGCGGTGCGGTCCCCTACGGCACTGTGTAGGATCCTACGGTCTTGGCGTGCATCCGTGCGTCGCTGCGGTCCGGTCCCAGGTCGACGGGCACGTGCACCTTCCGCCGACCACTGGCGACAACATCGTTGTACTGTGGAGACCTCACGCCCCACGTGTTGAGCAATTCGGCGGTACGTCCACCCGGCCTCCCGCATGCCCACTATACGCCCTCGCTCAAAGTCCGTCAACTGCACATACGGTTCACGTCCACGCTGTCGCGGCATGCTACCAGTGTTAAAGACTGCGATGGAGCTCCGTATGCCACGGCAAACTGGTTGACACTGACGGCGGCGGTGCACAAATGCTGCGCAGCTAGCGCCATTCGACGGCCAACACCGCGGTTCCTGGTGTGTCCGCTGTGCCGTGCGTGTGATCATTGCTTGTACAGCCCTCTCGCAGTGTCCGGAGCAAGTATGGTGGGTCTGACACACCGGTGTCAATGTGTTCTTTTTTCCATTTCCAGGAGTGTATATGAAGGTAAAAAAAATTCCTTTTTTTTCATTATTTCAATGTCTTAAACAATAATGCATCTTGGTAGCGGGTTCAGTCAACAAAGCATCTGGCTCGTGTTCTTGTATTAGACTGTATTTCTGGTTTCTATGTGCAATTATAGTATTTCTGCTTTTTTTTAATTACTTCAGTATAAATGGTGTTTAAAATATCTTGTCTTATTGAGGAAGAACCGTGCCAGATGTGTACGTTGAATCACACTTCCACACACAGAACAGTTACACTTGTGCTTTGTTGTTTCGTAGGTTTTATAGTTGCTGGGGACTTAATTAATTAATTGTGTTAACGGAAGTTTTTTTCGTTCTTTGTTGTTGTTCTATTCAGTCAGATTGCGTACAAATACCAGTCAGGGCCAACTGTTGGCTAGACTTCGTAGCCAGACAGTCAGCTACTAAAAATTAAAAGTATTTGCATTCGTTATATAATTAAGCCCCCATGCAAAGTCGCCGAGTCCAGTGCCTCAAACGAGAAATGCAGCACCTGGAAACTGTCCTGAGGAGCAATGGGTACTTCAAAAATTATATTAGAAGTGTAACAGAGCCAAACACTCGGCGAAGTAAGGAACCAGGAAAAGAAATGTCGGGTACGGCCTTTCTGCCATACATTCCCAGAGTGACGGACAGAATCGGCCGTATATTGCGCAAACATGGCGTAAAGACGATTTTCAAACCGACAAGGAAGGTCAAAGAGTGTCTTAGATCGGCGAAGGAGAAAAGAGACCCACTTGCAATGTCGGGAATATACCGTATACCATGCACATTCGGAAAAGTTTATGTCGGAATGACTGGACAATTCATCAACACCAGGATCAACGAGCATAAGCGACATTGTCGGTTGGGGCAGGTGGAGAAATTGGCCGTGGCAGAGCACGCACTCAATGAGACCGACCACATAATAAAATTCACCGACACGGAAGTTCTGGCTGTAGAGAAGCACAATCACACGCGCTTGTTCAGAGAAGCTGTAGAAATCCAAAAACACGCGAACAGTTTCAACAAGAAAGAGGAAAGCCTTAAGGTCAACGGATCCTGGCTTCCCGTACTGCAGCGAACGACCGTCGCAGGTAGCAAGTGGAGAACCGCACCGGGAATGACCGCGGAGAAGCCCTCGGACATTGGCGCGCCAGGTACATATAGTCTGCGCCCGCGAGCTCTGCTCCAGTTCACCACCGGCAATGGGGGGTGAAGCTTTGACAATGCTAGCCACTCGTGCTGGCGAAACGTCAGAAAAATCATTAGATGAACGTCGGCCGAAGAACCCGAGACAGAAGCCAATAGGCAGTTTGCCAACAAGTGGCCGCGAAAGCCTTAACAATTTTGTATAATGGTGCATCATCAAAAGAAAAAGTGGGATCACATAATAAGCAAATTTTAAGATATATCTTGGCCATACCCAAAATGTCAGTATATCGACAGACATGGAAAACATAATTATTTCGATGGATCATTAAATTTTATGTCTGTATCCTCATCACATCTACATCACACAGAAATGAGCAAGACTTATGCATTGTTTTCACACTCTGTCGCCTCACTTTATTGAAGTCCAGAGCAAGAGGATTGCGTCCTTTGGTAGTTCATGAAATGCTGCATGTGATCTCATTGCTTCCGTCGCTTCGTCATCAATCATGCAACTCATGGTCGCATGGTGCGCCACATTCATGCATCGTCAACAGCGTCGAATTGTAATCCACCTTCGATCGTCTGAGATATCTCTGCACAAAGGGAGACATGCACTGGCTCTTCTATGTGTCGCCCTTGGCAGAAGAACGCCGATCGAGGTGCAGTTGCCCAATGACATGAGCTGCCATTGACGAACACGCCTCCTTGGGAAATCCGCTGAGGCCAGTTCAAGTCCCCATGAATTGCTTCACAAAATTGGACTTCTTAATAAAATGAAATGAAAGCAATAAAAAACTTATATAAATAAACAATCAAATTCATGACAAATATAAAAAAGGCACCAAAACACATAGAAACAAAAAGAGGTAAAATAGAGCGAGTAAATAAATTTAAATATCTTGGAGAAACTATACAACAGAATGGAATAGAAAAATCTGCAATAGATGTAAGAATTAACAAAATGGAAAGAGCATATGGTTTAACCAAAAATATTTACAACAAGAAATGTATATCTAGAAAAACAAAACTAAAACACTACACCCCAGTGGTACGACCAGAATGTTTATATGGATCT
The DNA here is from genome assembly GCF_021461395.2 of Schistocerca americana. Classification (NCBI taxonomy): domain Eukaryota; kingdom Metazoa; phylum Arthropoda; class Insecta; order Orthoptera; family Acrididae; genus Schistocerca; species Schistocerca americana. The sequence goes on along the minus strand of NC_060119.1, from coordinate 569,181,937 downwards.
GAATGCCTAACGATGAACTATAAGATGGACAAACTAGAGGTACTGGAAAGAAGGATTATCAGAAAAACAATGGGTGCAATGAAAACTGCAGATGGTTGGAAAATAAGAAGTAATGAGGAGACCTACAAAAATATAGAGAAAATATCTGAAGTAATGGCCAAACGAAGATTAACCTTCTTTGGACATCTCTACCGAATGAATGGAAATAGACTAACAAAACAAATACTCCTATATTTCTGGAAGAAGAAATCGACAATAGCAAGGATTACAGAAGTAAGAAAAGATCTTGAAAGAAACAACATCAAAGAATCAGAAATAGCAGAAAGAAACCGTTTTAAAAACAAAATACTAAATTTGGAAGGCTTTCAAAGCAGAAGAAATAAAAAATCGGGAACAACATGTACAGAAGAAAGGAAGAGACTTTATGGGGAGAAAATGAGGGAATACTGGAAAAATAGGAAACAACAACAAAGGAAGAAGAGGAACTGATGTTGTTAACGTGATCCTAGTTGGTCAATATGATTGTAAAAAAAAAAAACAATCAAGATTTTAAAAATATTTCAATGTAAAGAGGAAATGAGCTTGTTTCTCACAAGGTTACTTGTATGATAAAAATGTTACTGAGATTCATCTATAAGCTCTTTTAACATCACTGGAGTAAGACTCAAAATGTAGACAATAAAGGAATTCTTACATAGTGTAGATAAAGCGTATTATATATATTGAGAAATTGGTCAGGATATCTCTTGTACAAGATGTGGTTAGGAAATGGAGTTGATTTAGTGTCACTGTCATCTACAGACAGTGAGCGTTATTTACCACTAAGTACATTTCCATAAACAACTATGTACGGAATTAAGACAATTTACTACAAGCAGATGTAACCACTATGATACCTACACATAAACAAAGAAGAAAACAATTACTTATTTTGATAACTAATACCAATGCTGCCATGGTTTGTTTGACTTCCTCTGTAATGTACACGTTCGCTGTTTTTCTAATTTTATTTATTTACACGTAAAGTTCTGTAGGGCCAAATTGAGGAACAAATCTCTAAGGTTATGGGACATGTCAGTACATGAAATTACAACATAAAAGTAATAACAGACAAAAATAAAATGTTTATGAACCCAAAAAAGTCAGTCCATAAGTTTAAGTAAACAGAATCAACAATACAACAAGAATCAGCTTAATTTTTCAAGGAACTCCTCGACAGAATAGAAGGAGTGACCCATGATAAAAATCTTCATTTTGGATTTGATAGCGCATTGATTGCTGCTAAGATTTTTGAATCCAAGTGGTAGCGTATTGAAAATGGATGTAGCAGTATACTGCACACCTTTCTGCCAAGAGTTAAGGAAACCCAATCGAAATGCAGGTTTCGTTTCTGCCGAGTATTAACTGAGTGAAAGCTGCTTATTCTTAGGAATAAGCTAATATTGTTAAGAAGAAATGACAGTGAGGAATATATATATATATATATATATATATATATATATATATATATATATATATATATATGTATATGTATATATTGAGAGGCCAATGTCAAAATACCCAAACTCGTGAACAGGGGTCGACAAGAGGTTCATGAACTTAAACTATTTATTGCCCGAACCACCTGTTTCTCAGCCAAAAATATCCTTTTAGAACGGGAAGAGTTACCCCAAAATATAATACAGTACCATATGACACAACCAAATGGAAATAAGCAAAGTAGACTAATTTTCATGTCAAATGATCACTCACTTCAGATACCATTTGAACAGTAAAAATGGCAGCATTAAGTCTTTCAACAAGATCCTGAATGTGGGCTTTCCACAACAGTTTACTATCTATCTGAACACCTAGAAATTTGAACTGTTCAGTTTCACTAATCATATGCCCATCCTGTGAAATTAAAACGTCAGGTTTTGTTGAATTGTTTGTTGGAAACTGTAAAAACTGAGTCTTACAGTGATTTATCGTTAGTTTATTTTCTACAAGCCATGAACTTAGGTCATGAACTACACTATTTGAAACTGGGTCAATTTTGCACACAACAGCCTTTACTACCAGGCTAGTGTCATCAGTGAACATATATATTTTAGAGTTAATGATAATTAATTGAAACCCTCAGCTGCCGACAGGTGTCCTCGATGTGGACAGCTAAAATGTGTGCACCGACCTGGACTCGAACCTGGGATCTCCTGCTTACATGGCAGACGCTCTATCCATCTGAGCCACCGATGACACAGATGAATAGCGTGACAGATGGATAGAACGTCTGCCATGTAAGCAGGAGATCCAGGTTCAAGTCCCGGTTGGGGCACACATTTTCATCTGTCCCCATTGAGGTATATCAACAACACCTGTCGGCAGCTGAGGGTTTCAATTAATTATCATTTATTGTAGAGAAGCTGTACGGTCATCAATGGTATCTGTTCTTTCGAGAACAGTTACTATCTTCATATATTTTAGAGTTACCCATAGTACTAGAGGGCATATCATTTATATAAATAAGGAACAGGTGTGGCCCCAACACTGATTCCTGGGTCACCCCTCACTCGATTGTACCCAACTCAGACCCAACATCCCACCCATTCTCAGCATTGTGAATAATGGCCTTTTGGTGTCTGTTGCTAAAGTAAGAGGTGAACCAATTGTGAGCTACTCCCCGTATTCCGTAATGGTCCAACGTCAGGAGCAATATTTTATGATAAACACAATCAAAAGCCATGGTTAAATCAAAAAATATGCCTACCGTTGAAAACACAGTACCTCACAGAGAAAAGAGAATATAGCATTTTCAGTCGTTAAACGACTTCTAAAGCTGAACTGTACATTTGACAGCAAATTGTGTGATATAAAATGATAAACTATCCTTACATACACAGCCTTTTCAAAAACTTAAGCAAATACTGAAGGCATAGAAATAGGTCTAAAATTGTCTACATTGTACCTTTCGCCCTTTTTATAAAGCGGCTTTACTACTGAATACTTTAATCATTCAGGAAACTGACCATTCCTAAACGAAAAATTACAAATGTGGTTGAACATTGGGCCAACATGTGCAGCACAGTCCTTAAATATTCTGCCAGGCACTCCCTCATATCCAAGAGAGTCCTTAGTCTTCAGTGATTTCATTGTTGACTCAATCTCCCCCTTATCCGTATCACAGAGAAGTATTTTAGACATCAATCTTGGAGAGGCATTTGCAAGAAAGTTATATGATTCCCTGTAAAAGCTAAATTTTTATTTAATTCACCAGCAATGCTCAGAAAATGATTGTTAAATACCGCACATATACCTGATTTATCAGTAACAGAATATTTTTACTATGAATCGATTTTATATCGTCGACCTTGTGCTGCTGACCAGAAAGTTTCTTCACAACTGACCATATGGTTTTAATTTTATCCTGTGAATTAGCTATTCTGTTTGCATACCACATACTCTTTGCCTTCCTGATAACGTTTTTAAGCACCTTACGATACTGTTTGTAAATTGGCTACTGTAGCCTGATTGTGACTACTTATAACGTTTTGATATAATTCCCACTTTGTTCTACACGATATCCTTATCCCACTTGTCAGACACCCGGACTGCCTATTACTGCTGGTCTATGCAAAACTGAGCAGAAAGCTTCGCTTGAAATATATCTCAACAGGAAAACACTGATTATTCAGACAATAAAAAAAACAAAAACCGTCTATCTCCATATACTTAGAAAAAAATGAGACCATTTCAAACATAACTCTTAGAGTAAATGACAAAACATTAAAAAGACTTCTCTTCTAAAATTAATTCTCAAAAACTAGAAAAGAAAACAAAACTAACAGATACTGTGGACACAAACCCTGGTGTCTCCCTGACGTAGCCTACTCTGTGTTCATCGGCACACTGCTCATTGAATTAAAGGTTACACATCCGAAATGTGATGCAAGCCCTTCCACTTTCGTGTCCAGAGAGTCTCATTACGAAGTGGAATGCGTTTTACGCGATAAGGACCAAATCATTCCGTACTCTCGCGGCTTCACGTGTATTCAGTCTCCTTGTGCTGCACATCTCCGACAAAATCAATGAATAGTTGATAATTAAACTTCAAACCATTTCATAATGTGCCTTAGCTGAAAATCAAATATTATTAGCCTTCTTTCACTCTTAGGTGTATAAAATGACATTATCCTTATAGTGTAAACGGGATAGACGGTTACTTCATCAAGGAGGGGTCACTTATTTCCGATCCTGTTTTTCTAACGCTTCTGTAATACACCTAGCATCAGCAATTTGAACAGGAAACAACATCATGAATACTGGACACGAACCTCATTTTTCTTTGCTTGGCAACCAAAACCATCTACACATTAATATTATTCATATACGCACAATCTTCTCATTAAGCACTAGCAAAAACTAATCTACTCAACTAGAAAACTCAAAAATTACAAAGCAAAAATCATACCATACAACGTGAGCCTAAAAGAAAACTAACGACACAAATAACTGATCTGTCTTTAGAGGGAATCCATAACACTTAATGCTTCAACTCATCTCTTAAATCACACAGTAGAGCCACAAAACGTATAATATCTTCTCATCTGGAGGGAATACGTACACCATACATAAAGTTCAGTTGAAACAGCCGAATTACGAATATTCTTTTGTTGTACTACCAGGCCTTATACAGTATCACTCATGACAACAGCAAAAAGTCATTTACTGACAAAGACAACCATCTCTGAAATTCATAACCATTCGTTCCCTATATAAATTACACGTCTGTTCGCCCTTTCCACAGTCTCCTCCAGTGTCTTGCACTCAGTATCTCATAATTATTGCTCAGTCCGTCTACTGATGTTCGCCTGATTGTGTCTGGGATTTGCTGGTCTGATCTCGACTCCGAGAGCACGACCTGGTACACCACCGTTCGTATGCCTTTTCCCCGAGATCGACTGCTGTCCTCGTGGTTAGTTCGTTCATTAAGATTCCTGTGATCCTCACAGTTCCCGTAATATTGTCGGTTCCCGAAATGCTGTCTGTTACCGTAATTTTGTTGATTACCGTAACGACACCTGCGTTCCTCGTTATTATTACGCCAGCTCTGGTATCGCTGACGTATTTCATCCTCTCGCCTCCCTGTGCAGTCCCGTCTCTTGATTTCGCTGCGGCCGCGACTACGGTCGCGACGCATCTGACTACAGGAATATGACCCGCTATACTGTGCGCCATCACCTGCATCGTACAGCAAGTCCTGTAGCATGGTTCTAAGTCCCTTTATGTCATCTTTACATCTTCCTACAATGATGATGTAGTGCAAGTTCACTGGTAACTTCATACTGAAAATGCAAATTAGTTCTGCCGATCTGTAAGGATCGCACCAGAACTGATTTTTGTGTAGCATATCTTCGAATAACTGAGCCAGCCTTGAAAAGCTGAATGATGTAAGATCGGCAACATAATTACCCCTTGTTTAACGCGGTAGTGAGCCGCCTCAGACCAGTAAGTCAACAGAAAAATCTGTTGTAACTTGACTGAGTTGCAGTCGCTTGCTGCTGCCCTCTTGCGTATAGCTGGCTCACTCTCGAGGTGCCCACTCATCTATTCAATCTTGTGTGAGTCCGGCCAGGGAAGAGGAAGGGAAAATTGGAACTGTTTTAACCAAACCAAGCGATGAACCAGGTCTGGAGCATTCTGAAACACTTCGAACTTTCTCACCGAGAGGAAATGTTTAAAATCAAATCCGTGAATATCCTCTCGTGGAGATCGCTCGCTCCCATTTTGCTTTCTTCTGCCTATTCTCTCCCAAATCAACACCTTCTGCAGAGTCCCGATCTGCACTCTCCCGTTTGTGTTTACAGACACGTTCGGAGGCCTCTACATTGTACCTATGGTTCTCTAACCTACGCTACCCGCTCACACAATTCTGTCGTAATGTCACTATGTTGTTTATTTGCTTCCAACTGAACCCATTGAGTTTTCAGTAGTGATCTTCTCCTTGCGTCTCAGTTACACTGGTTGGTGTCTTCTTGTCGTAATTGACGCTAGTGAACGCGTCCCCTAACTTTCTCGCCATGCTTACGACCTCGGCTTCCAATACCAGGGTCGCTTTGCTATTAGCGTCCACCTGGCCGCTAATGCGCTCCGGTGCCTGTGTCACCAGACTTTCCACAAGCGTCCGCGGCTCCGCGTGTTTTTGCTTTCACGACTCAGCTAGCGCACGGAGATCTGTGAGACGCTCTTCTTGCAGCATAGGTTGTTCGCTAGCATGCAGTTGCCCCTCTTCCAAGGTGAAAACACGCTGGTCGAGAATTTCAATCCGCTTCTTAAATTCAGCAAATATATCATTTTTCATCTTTACTGCGAGACCTGCCAGATTCTGATCCATTTCCTTGGATAATTTTTTATGAGTTTCTTCTACCGCCTTACTATTCTCCACAGGTAATTTTTTATTACTTTCTTCCATTGCCTTACGATTCTTCTCAGATAATTTTTTATTACTTTCTTCAAACACCTTACAGTCCTCCTCAGATAATTTTCTTACTAGCTCTCTCATGTCAAATTGATAGTTTACTACAGGGTTGATCGGCAACTCACCTGCACTTTCACTACTATTACTTAACCCTAGGATGCATATACAGGGCCTCCGAGGCCCTTGTATATCTTCATTTTTGATTTCAAGCTGCTTTCCAGTGCTCTTTCACTAACACTGTGGCATTCCTGCTATCAAGTCTGAACGAGATACCTTTTTAAGTTTTTTGTATAATTCAATACGCTTACCCATACAACGTGAATGCATAAGCAGGGCTTCAGAAGCCCTCGCACATTTATAAATGTTCTTTAGCCTATATTGTCTTCAACATCTGTTTGGGAGCAGTTATTAATTCAACAATAACTGTAGTGGTACTTCCAGCAACGGGAGTGTCAACAGCAGCAGTTGCTGCAGTAGTAATAGTATAACTAAAAAATAATAACACTATTTTCACGTATTGGCGATGTCGGTGTACTATTGATCTTTTTGCTATCAAATGTTTTGTTATTGCATAGTATTGTTATCCTGTGCTGCTCTTGTCAGCCTCATTGTTACTGTAGTTTGTTTGTTGCTGCAAGGCCCATATTGTCACGAGTATGACTCGTTTGGTGCTGCATAAGCTGCAGTTCGAGAGACACGCCTTTTGCTATGGCTTCGACACGCAAAGCAAGAGAGTCAGTACGTGCAAAAGCAGCTAATTTTGAAAGTGTTGTGGCTCAGTGGTTTGAACAAGATGATTCTTGCGAGAAAGGAAGTATTTTTGAAGATGCAAGTAGTGAAGAATCAGCCAATAGACCTGCAGATGTGAATATTGAGGCAGATGACAGTCCTTCCGATAATATTACTTCATCAGAGTCTGAAAATGAAGAACCACCACAAAAAGATATAGAAGATACATTAGTCGGAACGGAACGATTTGGAAATTAGATCCTCCTGCATCTTTTCGTACACCTGTCCGTAATATCGCAAAGAAGGCACCAGGTCCAGCCCATGGTTTGAAAACCTGTAAACCTAAGGATGCCTGGGACTATTTCATCTCCAAGAAAATACTACAGGAAATCATAAACTGCACAAATATTGAAGGCAGAAGAGTGGCTGCTTTACATGGTAAAACGTGGAAAAACGTTTTGCTTGCTGAAATGGAGGGTTTTCTTGGTCTTTTACTGCTTTCTGGTGTTGAGAATAGTTGGGATGTCATTATTAGAGAATTATTCTTGGATGAAAAGGCAAATCCTACATATAAGGTCACCATGTCAGTAAATAGATTCGAGGATATAAGGAGAATGATTAGATTTGATGACAGGCGTACCCGTGAAGCTCGATCTGCAGATGACAAACTTGCAGCTGTTCGCTATGTAGGGGAACTATTTCTTGACAAGTGTATAAATAGAATAATTCCCAATGATTCGCTCGCAGTTGACGAACAGCTAGTCCCATTCCGTGGAAGATGCAGCTTCATCCAGTATATGTCCTCTAAACCAGCCAAGTATGGCATACAAATATTTTTTGGTTATGTGATGCTACATCTGCATATGCTTTATACAAAATTGTTTACACGGGAAGGAAGCCCCATGAACCTATTCAGAAAAATCTTGGATTGAATGTGGTGAAAGATCTTGCTAAAATCATTGAAGGATCATCAAAAAATATTACCGTTGACAACTTCTTTACTAGTGTGCAGCTGGCAGAAGAGATGCTTTAGAAGCAAATTACAGTGGTGGGAACAATCAAACAAAATAAACCAGAAATTCCTAATGAGATGAAACCATCTGCCTCAAGAGCGATTCATTCCTCTTTGTTTTCATTTAGAGGTGACATTACAATGGTGAGTTATGTTCCCAACAAGAAAAAGTCTGTAGTTCTCATTAGCACAATGCACCACGACAGAAACATTGATGAAACTCATGCAAAAAAGAAACCCGATATAATAAAGTTCTATCGCTCTATGAAGGGTGGAATAGATCAAATGGACCAGAAAATTCGTTATTACACTTGCAAGAGACAAACAAGAAGATGGCCATTTGCATTATGGATGAATACGATGGACGTGGCAGCAATGAACAATGAAATTTTATTTTCCGCCCAACATCTGACATACCATAATGGAAGAAGTGATGAAAGGCGTTTGTTCCTAAGTGATTTAGCAGAGGAAATGGTAAGACCACTAATGGAACTTCGTATTCAGATCCCTAATCTTCCAAAGAAAATCATTAATGCCATGCAAAGATGTGGTGTTCAAAATGATGTCATATTGCCGAACCAACTACCTGTTTCAGGAAAAAGAAGAAGATGCAATTATTGTCAATAGAATAAGCACAGGAAAAGTGCTATGACATGCATTAAGTGTAAAACCAACATTTGTAAGGAACATAGTGGCGTCATTCGTGCTGCTTGTTTGTCACATGTTGAAAACTAGAAAAAATGCAATTTTATGTGAGCAATGAATAATAACTTTTTGTCAAAATATTACCTATATACGTAATATTGTGAATAATAAGTATGTTTTAATTGAAGAAATTTGTTGTAATAAATGTTATAAAATGTGAACAGCAACTTATAAGTGAATTAATAAAATTATTTGTACATGTTGTATATAAATGTGTGTAACTAATTAAAATCCACTCTTAGAGTTTTTTAAAAAATTAATAAAATGTTAATCAGGCCCACCAGATCCTGTTACTGTATCTTAGGAATCTTTCAATACGACAATAAATTTTACAGAAATAAATTTAAATCCAAAGAATGATTATATGAAAAGAGGAAAATTTTAAATTAGGGCATTCATGTGTGTTTTTGGCACCATGCATCCTAGGGTTAAGGACGTTTCTGTACTTGCCGACACGAAAGTGGATGGTGTCTGTTCGTTTTCAGAAGTTGCATGCATGGTATTGTTGCTAACGATTCCAGATGAAAATTGTTTATTACCCTGCACTACATCAGAGAAGTACAGAATCCGCCATACTACATACTTCCCATTTGCTCGACCTCCGCAACTGAACGATTACTCTCTCCCAACATATCAACTTTTCCCTCCTAGTATTGCTTTTGGACCAGGTACGATTCATGATAAGCGAAGCTCACTTCTGCAAAATATCACTATCAAAAATCAACAACCAAAAAAATAAAATAATTGCAGACGTATACTTTCCTAAACAAACAGTCGGAACATAAATTTCACACGCAGTCTAACTACAAGCATTGTACATAAGCTCAGACATGGAATCGACACACGCAATATATAACCACACACAATTAAACAAAAGAGTTCACAGACTTACAAAATACATATATACACGTTACAAAACAAATCAACTCTGAGTCAAGAGCTACACTCTAAAATGATGAGAAGAAATCGTTTCTGACCAATGCGTAAGTTGTTCGAGTGCCAAAGGAAAAAAGAGAAAAATACAATTAATGCATCGTACCTACTGACTGTTTCTCTACAGCGCCAGTTATATTCGCATGCAGTGTCGCCATACAAATAGTTATTGATGGGTGATTGATTATCTGGAGAGTGATCTGCAGACAGAACTGGAGGACGTTAGCCAATGTGGAACTCTCCACTGTAAGTTTCGTGTGTCACAAGTTTTCTGGCTCACTACCCTATTTAATTAAAATTGGGAAAATTTAATAGAAGAACTGAATTAAGCACTGAATTGGTAAGCATAACTAATGTGTTAAAATTAATTCAAAGATCCAAGTTAATATGTGTAATAATGACATGGGACTAATTTAAGTACAACCGTTAAATCAAATAATTCAGAGCAAGCAGGACCTTAAGCCTCAACAAAAAGATTAATACAATCAGCCAAAGTCTACAAATATAAGGCCTGCCTTTTGAGCTTCAGAAACGCCAGATGAGATATATTAGAAAATATAACATAAAAAATTCAAAAAATAATTCTAAACTGACGTTGCCTGTTATATAATTCATTCCCTCAGTTATTGTTATATTGAGTTCTGTGGTACATTGCAGTGTTAAATGAAGAGAAAACTTTGGCATACAAGGAAAAACAGCGCACACAAACATACACACTTCACACACAAAATAGAGATAAAAAGAATTTTGCCATCACAGTAAGTGAGAGGCTCATCCCTACCACTATGACCGAATCAATGTGAATAAGAATACTCTGAAACACTTTCTGACAAAGAAATTTATCTACATCATCTTGCACATCAAACTAAGCTATGCTGGTGTGAAATACTCGCAAATGCCATGAATATTCATGAACAAGGCAAAATTATTGAGACTCATCAAAGCTTCAAGAACACAAATGTAAATCATATAGACACAAATAGCAATAAATATAATGTAGAATTAAGAATAAAACTTATTGAGAATGGTACTGAAGTTCACACAGTGACATTACCACCATGTGGCGTGAACATAGCTATACAATCGTAAAACTGAAACGAAATAAAAAGTAGAAGAAATAAAATCCATTCACAAGAGAAAAGTTACACACACATTCCATTTCATAGAAAAGTCAGATAGTTGAATTTCAGATCTGGGTTGGAATAAAGAACTTCCTACACAGGGATTGGAAAATATAGAAAATATACTCCTGACTACACCATGAAAAATATAAGAATTCGATCTCCGATCTTGGTGATGAACTAGAATATCAAATTTGTACACCAACTACAATAGGCACACACCGTCACACATTAATACACTCACCAGCGCGAAGTCGCTCTTAAGAGTCCCGTCTGCACTCACCAAAGGTCGCGCCCCGAGTACTGAGAGCATCCTCTTCCTGCAATGAAATTCCTCCAGGTGGCTGGAAGTGTCCTTTCCGCCACTGACGAAGCTACTATCTAATGACTACCAAAAGGATACAAACCTTTTTGCCTTGACTGGAAGGCTACTTTGACTACAATGTTGCTACCACAGCAGAAAGCTATGCTGTACTGCTACCATGTGAAGACATATTCAACATACACACTCATTCACTTATTCATACAGATGATAAAGAGAGAAATTAAATTTCGGAGCGCAAAATGTAGGTAATATACATAGTTTTTGATGTTTACTGGAAAAATTGATACTTTAATGTAATTGTGTACCACAAAATGGGGACAAAAATGAAGCACAAAACTAAATTACAAATAACTGAGCGTGACAGCACCAAATACTAGTTAAGTAATATGAAACGAATCTAACAGAGACGTTTCATAAGTGTAATAGGCAGACAACAATGATTCAATGCTTGAGCAGTTCCAAGACATTATTAGCACATAATAGTGTTCACTCAGTTTTTTATTCAAAAATTCTAGATGATTCTCCCATCTTAAACGCTCATTCACCCATATGCCTAGAAATTTTGTGGACGGAGCTTGTGCGATAACATACTCATAGTTATCTAACTCAGCTTTTCTGGAGCTTCTAGCTTTACTTCTAATATTACTGTTATTTTCTCCTTATTTATGACCAGTGTGTTATCCCAGACTCATTTATTGTCTTAGCGACATTCTGCTGTTGGTCATTCTCCATGCATCCTTTTATAAAAATGCTCATGTCAATGGCAAACATCATTATGTCAACAGCCCTCACGTCGTTTGGAAAATCATTTATATGCCAGGAACAACAGAAGCTCTAACACAGAAGCCTGTGCATCTTGATTGATGGTTGGTTATCTCAATCATCTTCAGTGACATCCTCTTTTACTGTCTTCCTCACTTGTCAATACGATCATAGTTTCCAGAATGTGAAGAGCAGCACATCCTCAAGTATAATGAGTAATTGCTCCAGAACTAGTAACACCAAGATGAGAATTGTCTACTGTACAGAATTTCTCTCAGGATCAGTATCACCTTCTGAATCTTATCCAACACCTACAGTAGGAGAAGTTTAATATTACTATCAACATTGTCAGCATCCAATTTCACTGCCACCAAAGAAGTGATTATTACACTGTCAGCTTCCAAAACTCATAAATCCAGATCTAGGTCACCTTTATCCCACCCCTGACATTTGAGAAGCTACATGTATCTTTAGAGATGTGTCAAATGAATACCCCATAAGGGAGCTTAGCCAGTAATGCCCATTTGTGTTGGATGAAGCCTAAGCTTCTAGGCTTTGAGGTGGTTGTCACCACCTGTCCTTTGTCAGTGCATGAATATGCGTCAGTGACTATCAGTTGATGCAATAATGAAATGTTGTGTGTTGAAGGGAAACGAAATTTTCGCTTAATTTTCGCTTAAATACCCAGTTAAAAATGGCTAATATCTTCAAAAAGAACCTAAAATGTATGTGTCATCAGTAGTACAGAAATGGCGATTGTAGCTAAGCTAGAAGGTTTTGTAAAGAGAGAAATGATCATAGGACACAAAGCTTGTGTAGTACACATTTCTGTCTCTAGGCATGCACAATGCAACTCTTCGTCAGTTCAGTGCCAACTGTGTTGTCAACCTGTCCTGTTCATCCGCAGTGATTGTTTTTGCTAGCTCTGTTTTGCTCTTGTTTCGTTTTTTATGATGGCAGGTTTAAGTGAACAACGCGCAGCGTGTAATTTTGTTTTCTGCACCTTAAAAATGCTACTGAAACTGTTTTAATGTCGAAAACATCCTACCAGGATAATGCTGTGGGAAAAACTCAAGTTTACGAACGGTTTGTTCGATGTAAAAATGGCTACATGTCGATTGATGACAAACCTCGTTCTGGACATCCATCAGCTGGCTGAATCGACGAAAATATTGAAAAGATTCGAGAGCTTGTGCTCACAGTCAATCAAACCTTTTATCTGGAAGTTTTAGCAAGGTTGGGCAACAGTGTTTTTCGAAAATGACTGGGTTTGTGGCAGACAGGGGACTGGTTCTTCCACCACAACAACGCATCTGCACACACAGCCATCTCTGCTAGACAGTTTTTGACTAAAAATGGCATGTTCCCCTGCCCCACGCACTTTACCCACCTGAAGTGACTCTGTGCGACTTTTTCTCATTTCCATGCATGAAAAGGTGCATGAAAGGACACCGAATTGACAACACTGAAAAAAACAGAGGAGG